>NW_025421710.1:0-187863 GCF_011764305.1 Mustela putorius furo
TCAGGGGCCTGAGGCCTGTAGGGTGTGTAGGCCAGGGCTGTTTTGGACAGTTGCTTCCTGAAAACACAAACTCGTACATTAATGTTTCGTCTATCACAGGGTATGGCAGGACTGAAATATCCTACAGACCATGAGGAGAACCTCTTCGGATATGAAAAATAGGGCGAGTGTGAGGCTCTTGCATAACAAGTTTTTGTATCTCTGGATATCGTGTCACTCATGGTCGTGAAAATTTTCCGGGTACTTTTTTTTTGACTTCATGGGAATGGATGGACGAGTCTTACTCTCTGGGGGTTTGGCCCCGTCCAAAGAGTTTTGGGGTCATTCTGTAGGGATGGAAGAAGAAGTCCGTTTGTTCTGTTTGTTGTGATTTGGTTTTGTTTGTTTTTCAACCTCAGGTGTCCCACCAAATGAGGGATTCCAGAGTAGAGCCCTGGGGAGGGGCGACTGGACAACCAGAAATCTGGTTTAAAAATTGGGCCTAGGGACATGTCAAGCCCATTATGACATCTAATGGTCCAGCCACTGAGAGGACGTACTAGAGGACAGGACTCACGCTGAGGGTCACAACAATGCGTGTTTATGCCCTCGTCGCACTCAAGAATTGGGCGGGCCTCAGGCTGAATGCTGGTTTCTCCTACAACTCAAAAACGTTTTGGACAACATGCCAACCACAAGGTTTTTGCCATGGGTAAGGAAGAGTTCTGATTTCTGCATCACAGTCAACCCCTGGGCAGTGTTTGGAGATAAGGTCTAGGTTCTGAAGCCTGAAAACTGAGGTAGGGAAGAGATGATGACCTAAGGCCATGGCGGGGTATGATGTGCTCAGTGTTGCGGTCAGCAGATCGGGGTAGTTTGTCACGAGGTCCGGGCTCAGGTTTGTCAGACAGTGCATTAGTGCCCAGGTTAGACTATAATATTTTGGGTGCCTTATATAGTGCCGTGTAGGTTCTTATCTGAAGAACTCTTCAGGATATGAAGAATGAGCGAGTCTGAGGGCGTGCTCAGGCTTTTGTCTCTGGATTTTGTATCAGCGATGGCCGTGGAATGTTGGGGAGGCCTCATGGGCCATGGACGAATCTTGCTCTCTGTGGATTTGGCCCGACCCCTATTGTTTTTCATCAATCTGTGGGATGGGAGGACTCCTTTCAGGTTTGTTGCCTCAGGTGTCCCACCAAAAGAGGAATTCCAAGGCAGAGACCTGAGGAAGAGTGAAGGGACACACCCGAACTATGGTTTAAAAATTGGGGCCTAGGGGCATGTCAAGCCCAATATGCTGTCTCTCCATAAAGCCACTGAGAGGCCTTAACTGACGACTGGGCTCAGGCTGAGGGTCACAATGTGTGTTTGTGAACAATGTGGCCCGCAAAATGGGCGGGCTCTCATGAGCCACACTGGTTTCAAGTACAATGAACCTTGGACCACATGCCAACCACAAGGTTTCTTGCCATGGGTAAAGAGTTCTGATTTCTGCATCATTATCAAAC
Organism: Mustela putorius furo; assembly: GCF_011764305.1. Taxonomy (NCBI): domain Eukaryota; kingdom Metazoa; phylum Chordata; class Mammalia; order Carnivora; family Mustelidae; genus Mustela; species Mustela putorius. Next base: position 1,488 of record NW_025421710.1, read on the forward strand.
CCGGGCCATGATGGCGGATAAGGTCTAGGTGCTGAAGCCTGAAAACCGAGGTTGAGAAGAGATGACGACCTAAGGCCATGGCGGGTCCGATGTGCTCAGTGTGCGGCCAGCTGTCTGGGTGGGGCCAGGAGGTCCAGGCTCAGGCTGTGTCAGAAAGGGCATTAGTGCCCAGGTCAGCCTATATGTTTGGGGTACAGCCGAATGGCGTGCAGGTTGATCCACATTTGGGGTTTCTGGGTAGCCTCAGAGGGCAATGTTTTTCTTGTGGAGGGCAGGCAGAGTGCTGCATTGTAGTTATGGATTGCCAAACTGGAGGGCTTGTGGGACAGTGGTCTGAGGACGGAAGTCTGAGAACCCAATGTAGGCCTAGGTTTCTGGGTGAGGATATGGCACGCACAATCTACAGACCTGAATCGAGATCTCGTGCATCTGAAGTCACAGCGAGAATCAGACGATCGCTCAGGTTGGACATTCTGTGCCTGATGGCCCCTACTTGAAGGGGGGTGGATCGCGAGTCCATGGGGTTTTTCCAAGGATGGGAGTTCTGAGAAGTTCCCAACTGCAAAGATTCTACTGCAGGACAATTGAGACCTGTTGGTTGGCTCCAGGACAACGATTCCGAGCAGGGTTCTAAGGATGGATGGCTGGGTAGCCCATCTCGCATTCCAATTGTCTGCAAGCAACAAGACAGGTTAGATCTGCTGGATCTGGGGGAGCAACCGAGGAGGTTGAGTTGAAATGGACTCTCCCATGGATGTGTCCTAATATGATATTGTGTCTATGGAGACCTTGGAATGAAGCGGTGGCACTGGGGCCCTGAAGGGTTCTCCTAAAGAGAGGCTTTCACAGAGCTCCATATTGCAAGTTTTCCGTGTGTAGATTAGATTTGTTCTGATGGTTGAGTCAACAAACAGCCATATGCTGTTATTGAAATCCAGGCTCTGAGGAGAGATGCCTGGAAACCAAAGCAATGATTCCGATAGTTGCCTAGGGGCCTGTTCGTTCCTTTTTACCTCTGGGGACATCAGTCTACGGGTCTGCGTGCCGGTATGTGCTCAGATGGGCCCAGACTGCCCCTGTTTGCCCTTGGAAGACACAAATATTGGGATGGCATCAGGGACTTTGGAGATTTATCCTCTTAGTAGGGTTGTGGCCATTGGAATCGGCACATACAATTCCCTTGGAGAGGGCAAGCACAGTCGTCAGGTTTGGCTCCAGGGGCCTGAGCCTGTAGGTAGGGTGTGTAGGGCATGGCTGTTTGGACAGTTGTCTGAATACACAAACTCGTCTTATATTTCGGGTCATAGGTATGGCAGGACTAATCTACAGACCATGAGGAGAACTCTTCGGGATATGAAAAAACGGCGAGTGTGAGGCTCTTGCTCAAGTTTTTGTCTCTGGATATCGTGTCACTCATGGTCGTGAAATCTCTGGGTAACCTCATGGGAAATGGACGAATATTACTCTCTGGGGGATTGGCCCCGTCCAAAGAGTTTGGGGTCATTCTGTGGGATAGAAGAAGTCCGTTGTTCTGTTGTTGTTGATTTGTTTTGTTTTGTTTTTCAACCTCAGGTGTCCCACCAAAAGAGGGATTCCAGAGTGGAGCCCTGGGGAGGGGCGACTGGATAACCAGAAATCTGGTTAAAAATTGGGGCCTAGGGACATGTCAAGCCCATTATGACATCTAGTGGTCCAGCCACTTTGAGGACATACTAGAGGACAAGACTCACGCTGAGGGTCACAATGCGTGTTTATGTCCTCATCGCACTCAAGAATGGGCGGGGCCTCAGGGTGAATGCTGGTTTCTCCTACACTGAATGTTGGACAACATGCCAACCACAAGGTTTCTTGCCATGGGTAAGGAAGAGTTCTGATTTCTGCATCACAGTCACCCATGGGCAGTGATTGGAGATAAGGTCTAGTTTCTGAAGCCTGAAAACTGAGGTAGGGAAGAGATGATGACCTAAGGCCATGGCGGGTCTGATATGCTCAGTGTGCGGTCAGCTGTCTGTGTGTTGGTCACGAGGTCCGGTCTCAGGTTGTCAGACAGTGCATTAGTGCCCAGGTTAGACTATATATTTTGGGTGCCTTCGAGTGCTGTGTAGGTTCTTATCTGAAGAACTCTTCAGGATATGAAGAATGAGCGAGTCTGAGGCGCGTTTTCAGGCTTTTGTCTCTGGATTTTGTATCAGCGATGGCCGTGGAATGTTGGGGAGGCCTCATGGGCCATGGACGAATATTGCTCTCTGTGGATTTGGCCCGATCCCAATTGTTTTTCGTCAATCTGTGGGATTGGAGGACTTCTTTCAGGTTTGTTACCTCAGGTGTCCCACCAAAAGAGCAATTCAAAGCAGAGCCCTGGGGTTTGAGTGAAGGGACTACCCGAACTACGGTTAAAAATTGGGGCCTAGGTGCATGGCAAGCCCAATATGCTGTCTCTCCATCCAGCCACTGAGAGGCCTTACCTGAGTACTGGGCTCAGGCTGAGGGGTCAAAATGTGTGTATGACACCAATGTGGCCCGAAAGCATCGGCGGGGCCTCATGGGCCACACTGTTTTCAACTCACTGAACCTTGGACAACATGCCAACCACAAGGTTTCTTGCCATGGGGAAAGAGTTCTGATTTCTGCATCATTTTCAAACCCGGGAAGTGATTGGAGATAAGGTCTAGGTTCTGAAGCCTGAAAACCGAAGTTGAGAAGAGATGACGACCTAAGGCCATGGCGGGTCTGATGTGCTCAGTGTGCGGCCAGCTGTCTGCGTGGAGCCAGGAGGTCCAAGCTCAGGCTGTGTCAGAAGGGGCAATAGTGCCCAGGTCAGCCTATATATCTGGGGTACAGCCGAATGCCGAGAAGGTTGATCCTCATTTGGGGTTTCTGTGTAGCCCTGGAGGGCAAAGTTTTTCTTCTGCAGGGCAGGTAGAGTGCTGCATTGTAGTTCTGGATTGCCAAACTGGAGGGCTTGTGGGCTAGTAGTCTGAGGACGGAAGTCTGGGAACCCAATCTAGGCCTAGGTTTCTGGGTGAGGATATGACAAGCACAATCTATAGACCTGAATCGAGATCTCGTGCATCTGCAGTCTGGGCGAGCTTCAGACGATCGCTCAGTTTGGACATTCTGTCCCTGATGCCCCCTTCTTGAAGGGCGGGTGAATCACGAGGCCATTGGGGTTTCCCCACGATGGGAGTTGTGAGAAGCTCCCAACTGCAAAGATTATTCTGCAGGACAATTGAGACCTGTTCGTTGGCTCCAGGACGACGATTCCGAGCAGGGTTCTGAGGATGGATGCCTGGATAGCCCAACTCGCCTTCCAATTGTCTCCAAGCAACAAGACAGGTTAGATCTGCTGGATCTGGGGGAGCAAACGAAGAAGCTTAGTTGAAATGGACTCTCCCAAGGATGTGTCCTAATATGATTTTGTGTCTATGGAGACCTTGGAATGAAGCGGTGGCACTGGGGCCCTGAAGGGTTCTCCTAAAGAGAGGCTTTCACACAGCTCCATCGTGCATTCTCCCCATGTGTAGATGAAATTTGTTTTGATGGTTGAGTAAAGAAACAGCCATATGCTGTTATTGAAATCCAGGCGTCAGAGGAGAGATGCCTGGAAAACAAAGCAATGGATCCGATAGGTGCATAGGGGCCTGTTCGTACCTTTTTACCCCTGGGGTCATCAGTCTACGGGTCTGAGTGCCGATAAGTGGTCAGATGGGCCCAGATAGCCCCTGTTTGTCCTGGGAAGCCACAAATATTAGAATGGCCTCAGCAACTTTGGAGGTTTATCCTCTTTGTAGGGTTGTGGCCATTGGAATGGGCACATTCAATTCCCTGGAGAGGGCAAGCACACTCGTCAGGTTTGTCTCCAGGGGCTTGAGCCTGTAGGGTGTGTAGGCCAGGGCTGTTTGGACAGTTGTCTGAAAACACAAACTCGGCTTATGTTTCGGGTCATAGGTATGGCAGGACTGATCTACAGATCATGAGGCGACCATTTTGGGATATGAAAAAAGGGCGAGTCTGAGGCTCTTGCTCAAGTTTTTGTCTCTGGATATCGTGTCACTCATGGTCGTGAAATTTCCGGGTGACTTAATGGGAAATGGACGAGTCTTATTCTCTGGGGGTTTGGCCCCGTCCAAAGAGTTTGGGGTCATTCTGTGGGATGGAAGAAGTCCGTTCCTCTGTTGTTGTTGATTTGTTTTGTTTTGTTTTTCAACCTCAGGTGTCCCACCAAATGGGGGATTCCAGAGTAGAGCCCTGGGGAGGGGCGACTGGACAACCAGAAATCTGGTTAAAAATTGGGGCCTAGGGACATGTCAAGCCCACTATGACATCTAATGGTCCATCCACTGAGAGGACATACTAGAGTACAGGACTCACGCTGAGGGTCACAATGCATGTTTATGCCCTCGTCGCACTCAAGAATGGGCGGGGCCTCAGTGTGAATGCTGGTTTCTACTACACTGAATGCTGGACAACATGCCAACCACAAGGTTTCTTGCCATGGGTAAGGAAGAGTTCTGATTTCTGCCTCACAGTGACCCGTGGGCAGTTTTTGGAGATAAGGTCTAGGTTCTGAAGCCTGAAAACTGAGGTAGGGAAGAGATGATGACCTAAGGCCATGGCGGGTCTGATATGCTCAGTGTACGGTCAGCTGTCTGGGTTTTGGTCACGAGGTCCAGGCTCAGGTTGTCAGAGTGTGCATTAGTGCCCAGGTTAGACTATATATTTTGGGTGCATTCGAGGCCTTGTATGTTTTGATCTGAAGAACTCTTCAGGATATGAAGAATGAGCGAGTCTGAGGAGCGTGCTCAGGCTTCTGTCTCTGGATTTTGTATCAGCGATGGCCGTGGAATGTTGGGGAGGCCTCATGGGCCATGGACAGATCCTGCTCTCTGTGGTTTTGGCCCGATACCAATAGTTTTTCGTCAATCTGTGGGATGGGAGGACTCCTTTCAGGTTTGTTACCTCAGGTGTCCCACCAAAAGAGGAATTCCAAAGCATAGCCCTGGGGAAGAGTGAATGGACAACCCGAACGATGGTTAAAAATTGGGGCCTAGGGGTATGGCAAGCCCAATATGCTGTTTGTCCATCCAGCCACTGAGAGGCCTTACCTGAGGACTGGACTCAGGCTGAGGGTCACAATGTGTGTTTGTGACCAATGTGGCCCACAAGCATGGTCGGGGCCTCATGGGCCACACTGGTTTCCAAAACTGAATCTTGGACTTCATGCCAACCACAAGGTTTCTTGCCATGGGGAAAGAGTTCTGATTTCTGCATCATTTTCAAACCCAGGGCCGTGATTGGAGATAAGGTCTAGGTTCTGAAGCCTGAAACCGAGGTTGAGATGAGATGACGACCTAAGGCCATGGTGGGTCCGATATGCTCAGTGTGCCGCCAGCTGTCTGGTTGGGGACAGGAGGTCCAGGCTCAGGCTGTGTCAGAAAGGGCATTAGTGCCCAGGTCAGCCTATAATTTGGGGTAGAGTCGAATGGCGTGCAGGTTGATCCTCATATGCGTTTTCTGGGTAGCCCCAGACGGCAATGTTTTTCTTCTGGAGGGCAGGCAGAGTGCTGCATTGTAGTTCTGGATTGCCTAACTGGAGGGCTTGTGGGCCAGTAGTGAGGATGGAAGTCTGAGAACTCAACTAGGCCTAGGATTCTGGGTGAGGTTATGGCAGGCAAAATCTACAGACCTGAATCGAGATCTCGTGCATCTGAAGTCAGGGCGAGGATCAGACGATCGCTCAGGTTGGACATTCTCTCCTTGATGGCCCCTTCTTGAAGGGGCGGTGGATCACGAGGACATGGGGGTTTTCCCACGATGGGAGTTGTGAGAAGCTCCCCACTGCAATGATTCTTCTGCAGGACAATTGAGACCTGTTGGTTGGCTCCAAGACAACGATTCCGAGAGTGGTTCTAAAGATGGATGGCTGGGTAGACCACCTAGCATTCCAATTGTCTCCAAGCAACAAGACAGGTTAGATCTGCTGGATCTGGGGGAACAACCGAGGAGCCTGCGTTCAAATGGACTCTCCCGTGTATGTGTCCTAATATGATTTTGTGTCTATGGACACCTTGGAATGAAGCGGTGGCACTGGGGCCGTGAAGGGTTCTCCAAAAGAGAGGCTTTCACACAGCTCCATCGTGCAAGTTTCCCATGTGTAGATGAGATTTGTTCTGATGGGTGAGTCAAGTAACAGCCATATGCTGTTATTGAAATCCAGACGTCTGAGGAATGATGCCTGGAAACCAAAACAATGGATCCGATAGGTGCCTAGGTGCCTGTTCGTTCCTTTTTACCTCAGGGGACATCATTCTACGGGTTTGAGTGTGGTAGGTGCCCAGATGGGCCCATATTTCCCCTGTATGTCTTGGGAAGCCACAAATATGGGGATGGCCTCAGTAACTTTGGAGGTTTGTACTCTTTGTAGGGTTGTGGCCATTGGAATGGGCACATACAATTCCCTTGGAGAGAGCAAGCACAGTCGTCAGGGTTGGCTCCAGGGGCCTGAGCCTGTAGGGTGTGTAGGCCAGGGCTTTTTGGACAGTTGTCTGAATACACAAACTCGGCTTATGTTTCAGGTCATACGTATGGCAGGACTGATCTACAGACCATGAGGAGAACTCTTCGGGATATGAAAAAAGGGTGAGTGTGAGGTTCTTGCTCAAGGTTTTCTCTCTGGATATCGTGTCACTCATAGTCGTGACATTTCCGGGTGACTTCATGGGAAATGGACGAGTCTTACTCTCTGGGGGTTTGGCCCCGTCCAAAGAGTTTGGGTTCCTTCTGTGGGATGGAAGAAGTCCGATGTTCTGTTGTTGTTGATTTGTTTTTCAACCTCAGGTGTCCCACCAAATGAGGGATTTCAGAGGAGAGCCCTAGGGGGGGGGCGACTGGACAACAAGAAATCTGGTTAAACATTGGGGCCTAGGGACATGTCAAGCCCATTATGATATCTAATGGTCCAGCCACTGAGAGGACGTACTAGAGGACAGGACTCACGCTGAGGGTCACAATGTGTGTTTATGCCCTCCTTGCACTCAAGAATGGGCGGGGCCTCAAGGTGAATGCTGGTTTCTCCTACACTGAACGTTGGACAACATGCCAACCACAAGGTTTCTTTCAATGGGTAAGGATGATTTCTGATTTCTGCATCACAGTCACCCCTGTGAAGTGACTGGAGATAAGGTCTAGGTTCTGAAGCCTGAAAACAGAGGTAGGGAAGAGATGATGACCTAAGGCCATGGCGGGTCTGATGTGCTCAGTGTGCGGTCAGCTGTCTGGGTGTTGGTCACGAGGTCCGGGCTCAGGTTGTCAGACAGTGCATTAGTGCCCAGGTTAGACTATATATTTTGGGTGCATTTTAGTATCGTGTAGGTTTTTATCTGAAGAACTCTTAAGGATATGAAAAATGAGCGAGTCTGAGGCGCGTGCTCAGGCTTTTGTCTCTGGATTTTGTATCAGCGATGGACGTGGAATGTTGCAGAGGGCTCATGGGCCATGGACGAATCTTGATCTCTGTGGACTAGGCACGATCCCAATTGTTTTTTGTCAATCTGTGTGATGGGAGTACTCCTTTCAGGTTTGTTACCTCAGGGGTCCCACCAAAAGAGGAATTCCAAAGCAGAGCCCTGGGGAAGAGTGAAGGGACAACCTCGAACTATGGTTAAAAATTGGGGCCTAGGGGCATGGCAAGTCCAATATGCTGTCTCTCCATCCAGCCACTGAGGGGCCTCACCTGAAGACTGGGCTCAGGCTGAGGGTCACAATGTGTGTTTGTGACCAATGTGGCCCAAAATCATGGGCGGGGCCTGTTTCAAGTTCACTGAACCTTTGACAACATGCCAACCACAAGGTTTCTTGCGATGGGGAAAGAGTTCTGATGTCTGCATCATTTTCAAACCCGGGCCGTGATTGGAGATAAGGTCTAGGTCCTGAAGCCTGAAAACCGAGATTGAGAAGAGATGACGAAATAAGGCCATGGCGGGTCCGTTGTGCTCAGTGTGCGGCCAGCTGTCTGGGTGGCGCCAGGAGGTCCAGGCTCAGGCTGTGTCAGAAAGGGCATTTGTGCCCAGGTCAGCCTATATATGTGGAGTACAGCCGAATGGCATGCAGGTTTATCCTCATTTGGGGATTCTGGGTAGGCCCAGAGGGCAAAGTTTTTCTTCTGGAGAACAGGCAGAGTGCTGCATTGTAGTTCTGGATTGCTAAACTGGAGGGTTTGTGGGCCTGTAGTCTGAGGACTGAAGTCTGAGAAACCAAGCTAGGCCTAGGATTCTTACTGAGACGTGAATCGAGATCTTGAGCATCGGAAGTCAGGGCGAGGATCAGACGATCGCTCAGGTTGGACATTCTGTCCCTGATGGCCCCTTCTTGAAGGGGGGGTGGATTACGAGGCCATGGGGGTTTTCCCACGATGGGAGTTGTGAGAAGCTCCCAACTGCAAAGATTCTTCTGCAGGACAATTGAGACCTGGTGGTTGGCTCCAGGACGATTCCGAGCAGGGTTCTAAGGATGGATGGCTGGGTAGCCCACCACGCATTCGAATTGTCTCCAAGCAACAAGACAGGTTATATCTGCCGGATCAGGGGGAGCAACCGAGAAGGCTGAGTTGAAATGGACTCTCCCGTGGATGTGACCTAATATGATTTTGTGTCTATGGAGACCTTGAATGAAGCGGTGGCACTAGGTCCTTGAAGGGTTCTCCTAAAGACAGGCTTTCACACAACTCCATTCTGCAAGATTCCCATGTGTAGATGAGATTTGTACTGATGGGTGAGTCAAGAAACAGCCATATGCTGTTATTGAAATCCAGGCCTCTGAGGAGAGATGCCTGGAAACCAAAGCAATCGATCCGATACGTGCCTAGGGGCCTGTTCGTTCCTTTTTACCTCTGCGGACATCAGTCTACGGGTCTGAGTGCAGGTAGGTTCTCAGATGGGCCTAGATTGCCCCTGTTTGTCCTGCGAAGCCACAAATATTGGGATGGCCTCTGGGACTTTGGAGGTTGATCCTATTAGTAGGGTTGTGGCCATTGGAATGGGCACACACAATTCCCTTGGAGAGGGCAAGCACAGTCGTCAGGTTTGGATCCAGGGGCCTGAGCCTGTAAGGTGTGTAGGCCAGGGCTGTTTGGACAGTTGTTTTAAAACACAAACTCAACTTATGTTTCGGGTCATGGGTATGGCAGGACAGATCTACAGACCATGAGGAGAACTCTTCGGGATATGAAAAAAGGGCGAGTGTGAGGCTCTGCTCAAGTTTTTGTCTCTGGATATCGTGTCACTGATGGTCGTGACATTTCCGGGTGACTTCATGGAAATGGACGAGTCTTACTCTCTGGGGGTTTGGCCCCATCCAAAGAGTTTGGGGTCATTCTGTGGGATGGAAGAAGTCCGTTGTTCTATTGTTGTTGATTTGTTTTGTTTTGTTTTGTTTTTCAAACCCAGGTGTCCCACCAAATGAGGCATTCCAGAGTAGAGCCCTGGGGAGGGGCGACTGGACAACCAGAAATCTGGTTAAAAATTGGGGCCTAGGGGCATGTCAAGCCCATTATGACATCTAATGGTCCAGCCACTGAGAGGACGTATTAGAGGACAGGACTCACGCTGAGGGTCACAATGCGTGTTTATGCCCTCGTCTCACTCAAGAATGGGCGGGGCCTCAGGGTGAATGCTGGTTTCTCCTACACTGAACTTTTGGACAACATGCCAACCACAAGGTTTCTTGCCATGGGTAAGGAAGAGTTCTGATTTCTGCATCACAGTCACCCCTGGGCAGTGATTGGAGATAAGGTCTAGGTTCTGAAGCCTGAAAACTGAGGTAGGGAAGAGATGATGACCTAAGGCCATGGCGGGTCTGATGTGCTCAGTGTGTGCGGTCAGCTGTCTGGGTGTTGGTCACGAGGTCCGGGCTCAGGTTGTCAGACAGTGCATTAGTGCCCAGGTTAGACTATATATTTTGGGTGCATTCGAGTGCCGTGTAGGTTCTTATCTGAAGAACTCTTCAGGATATGAAGAATGAGCGAGTCTGAGGGCGCGTGCTCAGGCTTTTGTCTCTGGATTTTTGTATCAGCGATGGGCCGTGGAATGTTGGGGAGGCCTCATGGGCCATGGACGAATCTTGCTCTCTGTGGATTTGGCCCGATCCCAATTGTTTTTTCGTCAATCTGTGGGATGGGAGGACTCCTTTCAGCTTTGTTACCTCAGGTGTCCCACCAAAAGAGGAATTCCAAAGCAGAGCCCTGGGGAAGAGTGAAGGGACAACCCGAACTATGGTTTAAAATTGGGGCCTAGGGGCATGGCAAGCCCCAATATGCTGTCTCTCCATCCAGCCACTGAGAGGCCTTACCTGAGGACTGGGCTCAGGCTGAGGGTCACAATGTGTGTTTGTGACCAATGTGGCCGCAAGCATGGGCGGGGCCTCATGGGGCCACACTGGTTTTCAACTACACTGAACCTTGGACAACATGCCAACCACAAGGTTTCTTGCCATGGGGGAAAGAGTTCTGATTTCTGCATCATTTTCAAACCCGGGCCGTGATTGGAGATAAGGTCTAGGTTCTGAAGCCTGAAAACCGAGTTTGAGAAGAGATGACGACCTAAAGCCATGGCGGGTCCGATGTGCTCAGTGTGCGGCCAGCTGTCTGGGTGGGGCCAGGAGGTCCAGGCTCAGGCTGTGTCAGAAAGGGCATTAGTGCCCAGGTCAGCCTATATATTTGGGGTACAGCCGAATGGCGTGCAGGTTGATCCTCATTTGGGGTTTCTGGGTAGCCCCAGAGGGCAATGTTTTTCTTCTGGAGGGCAGGCAGAGTGCTGCATTGTAGTTCTGGATTGCCAAACTGGAGGGCTTGTGGGCCAGTAGTCTGAGGACGGAAGTCTGAGAACCCAAGCTAGGCCTAGGTTTCTGTGTTGGGATATGGCAGGCACAATCTACAGACCTGAATCGAGATCTCGTGCATCTGAAGTCAGGGCGAGGATCAGACGATCGCTCAGGTTGGACATTCTGTCCCTGATGGCCCCTTCTTGAAGGGGGGGGGGTGGATCACGAGGCCATGGGGGTTTTCCCACGATGGGAGTTGTGAGAAGCTCCCAACTGCAAAGATTCTTCTGCCAGGACAATTGAGACCTGTTGGTTGGCTCCAGGACAACGATTCCGAGCAGGGTTCTAAGGATGGATGGCTGGGTAGCCCACCTCGCATTCCAATTGTCTCCACGCAAAACAAGACAGGTTAGATCTGCTGGATCTGGGGGAGCAACCGAGGAGGCTGAGTTGAAATGGACTCTCCCGTGGATGTGTCCTAATATGATTTTGTGTCTATGGAGACCTTGGAATGAAGCGGTGGAACTGGGGCCCTGAAGGGTTCTCCTAAAGAGAGGCTTTCACACAGCTCCATCGGTGCAAGTTTCCCATTGTGTAGATGAGATTTGTTCTGATGGGTGAGTCAAGAAACAGCCATATGCTGTTATTGAAATCCAGGCCTCTGAGGAGAGATGCCTGGAAACCAAAACAATGGATCCGATAGGGCCTAGGGGCATGTTCGTTCCTTTTTACCTCGGGGGAGGGGGACATCAGTCTACGGGTCTGAGTGCCGGTAGGTGCTCAGATGGGCCCCAGATTGCCCCTGTTTGTCCTGGGAAGCCACAAATATTGGGATGGCCTCAGGGGACTTTGGAGGTTTATCCTATTAGTAGGGTTGTGGCCATTGGAATGGGCACAAAACAATTCCCTTGGAGAGGGCCAAGCACAGTCGTCAGGTTTGGCTCCAGGGGCCTGAGCCTGTAGGGTGTGTAGGCCAGGGCTGTTTGGACAGTTGTCTGAAAACACAAACTCGGCTTATGTTTCGGGTCATAGGTATGGCAGGAACTGATCTACAGACCATGAGGAGAAAACTTCGGGATTGAAAAAAGGGCGAGTGTGAGGCTCTTGCTCAAGTTTTTGTCTCTGGATATCGTGTCACTCATGGTCGTGAAATTTTCCGGGTGACTTCATGGGAAATGGACGAGTCTTACTCTCTGGGGGTTTGGGCCCCGTCCAAAGAGTTTGGGGGGTCATTCTGTGGGATGGAAGAAGTCCGTTGTTCTGTTGTTGTTGATTTGTTTTTGTTTTGTTTTTCAACCTCAGGGTGTCCCACCAAATGAGGGATTCCAGAGTAGAGCCCTGGGGAGGGCCGACTGGACAACCAGAAATCTGGTTAAAAATTGGGGGGCCTAGGGACTTGTCAAGCCCATGATGACATCTAATGTTCCAGCCACTGAGAGGACGTACTGGAGGACAGGACTCACGCTGAGGGTCACAATGCGTGTTTATGCCCTAGTCGCACTCAAGAATTGGGCGGGGCCTCAGGGGTGAATGCTGGTTTCTCGTACACTGAACGTTGGACAACATGCCAACCACAAGGTTTCTTGCCATGGGTGAAGGAAGAGTTCTGATTTCTGCATCATAGTCACCCCTGGGCAGTGATTGGGAGATAAGGTTCTAGGTTCTGAAGCCTGAAAACTGAGGTAGGGGAAGAGATGATGACCTAAGGCCATGGCGGGTCTGATGTGATTAGGTGCGGTCAGCTGTCTGGGTGTTGGTCACGAGGTCCGGGCTCAGGTTGTCGGACAGTGCATCAGTTGCCCAGGTTAGACTATATATTTTGGGTGCATTCGAGTGCCGTGTAGGTTCTTATCTGAAGAAACTCTTCAGGATATACAGAATGAGCGAGTCTGAGGCGCGTGGTGCTCAGGCTTTTGGTCCCTGGATTTTTTATATCAGCGATGGCCGTGGAATGTTGGGGAAGGCCTCATGGGCCATGGAGGAATCTTGCTCTCTGTGGATTTTGGCCCCGATCCCAATTGTTTTTCGTTAATCTGTGGGATGGGGAGGACTCCTTTCAGGTTTGTTTACCTCAGGTGTCCCACCAAAAGAGGGAATGCCCAAAGCAGAGCCCTGGGGAAGAGTGAAGGGACATCCCGAAAAACTATGGTTAAAAATTGGGGCCTAGGGGCATGGAAAGCCCAATATGCTTTCTTCTCCATCCAGACCACTGAGAGGCCTTTAAACTGAGGGACTGGGCTCAGGCTGAGGGGGTCACAATGTGTGTTTGTGAACCATGTGGCCCGCAAGCATGGGCGGGGCATTCATGGGCCACACTGGTTTCAACTTACACTGAAACTTGGACAACATGCCAACCACAAGGTTTCTTGCCATGGGGAAAGAGTTCTGATTTCTGCCATCATTTTTCAAACCCGGGCCGTGATTGGAATAAGGTCTAGGTTCTGTAAGCCTGAAAACCGAGTTTGAGAAGAGATGACGACCTACAGGCCATGGCGGGTCCGATGTGCTCAGTGTGCGGCCAGCTGTCGAGGGTTGGGGCCAGGAGGTCCCAGGCTCAGCCTGTGTCAGAAAGGGCATTAGAACCCAGGTAAGCCTATATATTTGGGGGTAAGCCGAATGGCGTTCAGGTTGATCCTCATTTGGGTTTCTGGGTGGTATCCCCGGAGGGCAATGTTTTTTTCTGGAGGGCAGGCGAGAGTGCTGCATTTGTAGTTCTGGATTGCCAAAACTGGAGGGCTTGTGGGCCAGTAGTCTGAGAAACGGAAGTCTGAGAACCTAAGCTAGGCCTAGGTTTTCTGGGTGAGGATATGGCAGGCAACAATCTACAGACCTGATCGAGATCTCGGTGCATATGAAGTCAGGGCGAGGATCAGACGATCGCTCAGTTGGCCATTCTGTCCCTGATGGCCCCTTCCTGAAGGGGGGGGGTGGATCACGAGGAGGCCCATGGGGGTTTTCCCAACGAGTGGGAGTTGTGAGGAGCATCCCAACTGCAGAGATTCTAATGCAGGACAATTGAGACCTGTTGGTTGTCTCCAGGACAACGATTCCGAGCAGGGTTCTAAGGATGGATGGCTGGGTAGCCCACTCGCATTCCAATTGTCTCCAAGCAACAAGGACAGGGTTAGATCTGCCTTTGAATCTGGCGGGAGCAAACCGAGGAGGATGAGTTTAAAATGGACTCTCCCGTGGATGTGTCCTAATATTATTTGGTTGTTATGGAGACCTTGGAATGAAGCGCTCGCTAATCGAACGGGCATGAAGGTTTCCTCTAAAGAGAGGCTTTTCACACGGCTCCCATCTTGCTGCAAGTTTCCATGGTGTTAGATGAGATTGGTTCTGATGGGTGAGTCCAGGAAACAGCCATAGGTTCCTATTGAAACCCAGGCCCCTTAGGAGAGATGCCTGGAAACCGGCAAGCAATGGATCCGAGTAGGTACCTAGGGGCCTGTTCGTTCCTTTTTTATTTTTACCTCGGCTCGGGGGACAATCAGTCTAAATACGGTCTGAGGTGACGGGGTTAGGTGCTCATATGTGCCCCAGATTGGCCCCTGTTTGTGTCCTGGGAAGCCACAAATATTGGGATGGGCCGCAGGGACTTGGATGTTTATCTCCTATTAGTAGGTTTTGTGGCCCATGGGAATGGGCACACACAATTCCCTTGGAGAGGGCCAGCACCAGTCGTCAGGTGTTGCTTCCAGGGGTCCTGGCCTGTAGGGGTGTGGTAGGTCAATGGCTGTTTGGACAGTTTGAATGAAAAAACAACAACTCGGCTTATGTTTCGGGTTCATATGCTTTTTGGGCAGGACCTGATCCTACAGACCATGAGCGAGAAAACTTAGGGATTATGAAAAAAGGGGGGCGATTGTGAGGCTCTTGCAACACGTATTGTGTCTCTGGATATCGTGTCACTCATGGTCTCGGAATTTCCTCCGGGTGAATTCATGGGAAATGGTAGGACGAGTCTTACTCTCTGGGGGTTTGGCCCCGTCCAAAGAGTTTTTGGGGTCATCATTATGTGGGATGGAAGCAGATCCCGTTTGTTCTGTAGTTGTTGATTTGTTTTGTTTTGTTTTTCAAACCTCAGGTTTTCCCACAAAATGAGGGATTACAGAAGTAGAGCCCTGGGAGGGGTGACTGGACAACAAGATAATTGGTTAAAAATTGGGGGGCTAGGGACTTGGCAAGCCCATTATGAATATCTAATTGTTCCAGCCCAATGAGAGGAAGTCCTAGAGGATAGATTTCAACGCTGAGGGTCACAACGCGTGTTTATTGTATATCGCCCTTCGTCGCCCCAAGAATTGGCGGTGGCCTCAGGGTGAATGCTGGTTTCTCGTACACTGAACGTTGGACGCCACAATGCCAACCACAAGGGTTTTCTGCAAGGGGTCAGGTAAGAGTTTCTGATTTCTGCTTCCACATAGTCACCCCTTGGCAGTGAGTGATTGGAGAGAAGGTCTAGGTTTCTGAAGCCTGAATGAAAAACTGAGGTTATGGAAAGAGATGATGACCCTAAAGGCCATGGCAGGTCTGATGTGCTTAGGGGGGGCGGTCCGCTGTCTGGGTTTTGGTCACTAGGTACGTGTCTCAGTGTTGTCAGACAGTGCATCAGTGCCCAGGTTAAACTATATTATTTTGGGTGCCTTCGAGGGCCGGTGTAGGTTCTTATATGAAGAAACTCTTCAGGAATATACATACGGAGCGCAGTCTGAGGCGCGGGCCTCAGGCGTTAGTCCGGCTGGAATTGTTTTTATCAGCGATGGCCGTGGAATGTTGGGGAGGCCTCATGGGCCATGGAGTAATCTTGCTCTCTGTGGATTGCCCGGATCCCAATTGTTTTTCCCTGTTAAATCTAGTGGTATTGTAGACTCCTTTCAGGTTTGTTTCCTCAGGTGTCCCACCAAAAGAGGAATTCCAAGCAGAGCCCTGGGGAAGAGTGAATGGGACCTCCCTACTCTGGTTTAAAAATTGGGGGCCTAGGGGCATGGAAAGCCCCAATAATGCTGTCTCTCACATCCAGCCACTGAGAGGCCTTAACTGAATACTGGGCTAAGGGATGAACGGTCCCAATGTGTGTTTGTGAACATGTGGCCCGCACGCATGGCGGGGGGCCTCAGTGGGCCACACTGGTTCAAAACTACAATGAACCTTGGACACACATGCCAACAACAAGGTTTCTTGCCATGGGGACATAGTTCTGATTTAATGCATCATTTTCAAAAAAAAAAAAACCCGGGCCGTCCGTCCGTTGATTGGAATATAAGGTCTAGGTTCTTAGCCTGAAAACCGAGTTTGAGAAAAAGATGACGAGCCTAAGGCCATGGCGGGG
This sequence comes from Mustela putorius furo, assembly GCF_011764305.1. NCBI lineage: Eukaryota > Metazoa > Chordata > Mammalia > Carnivora > Mustelidae > Mustela > Mustela putorius. The sequence goes on from NW_025421710.1 coordinate 17,635, forward strand.
GGACGATGTGCTCAGTGTGCGGCCAGCTGTCAGGGTGGGGCCAGGAGGGGTCCAGGCTCAGCCGGTGTCAAAAGGGCATTAGTACCCAGGTAAGCCTATCATATTTGTTGGGGTACCAGCCGAATGGCGTTCAGGTTGATCCTCATTGGGGATTTTCGTAGAGCCCCGGAGGGCAATTTGTTTTTTATGGAGGGCAGGCAGAGTGCTGCGTTTAGGGTAGTTCTGGAGTGCCAAAACTGGAGGGCTTGTGGGCACGTAGTCTGAGAACGGAAGTCTGAGAACCTAAGCTAGGCCTAGGTTTCTGGTTGGAGGATATGGGAGGGCACAGCTCTACAGACCTGGAATCGAGATCTCGTGCATCTGAAGACAGGCGAGGATCAGACGATCGCTCGCTCAGTTTGGACATTATGTCCCTGATGGCCCCTTCCTGAAGGGGGGGTGGGGGGGGTGGATCACGAGGCCATGGGGGGTTTTCCCCACGATGGGAGTTGTGAGAAGCTCCCAACTGCAGAGATTCCTTCTGGCAGGACAATTGAGACCTGTTGGTTGGCTCCAGGACAACGATTCCGAGCAGGGTTCTAAGGATGGATGGTCTGGGTAGCCCCAACGCGCATAGTCCAATTGTCTCCAAGCAACAGGACATGTTAGATCTGCCTGATCTGGGGGGAGCAACCGAGGAGGCCTGGAGTTGAAATGGACTTCTCCCGTGGAGGGGTCCTAATATGATTTTGGTGTCTATTGAGCACTTTGCTGAATTAAGCGGGTCGATTTCGAAACTGGGGCACTGAAGAGGTTCCTATAAAGAGCGGCTTTCACACGGCTCCATCTTGCAAGTTTTCCCGATGTGTAGATGAGATGGTTCTGATGGGTGAGTCAAGAAAAAAGCATATTGCTCCTATCGAAACCCGGGCCCCCTGAGGAGAGATGCCTGGGAAACCAAAGCCAACGGATCCGATAGGTACCTAGGGGCCTTTTCGTTTTCCTGTTTTTACCTCGGGTTACAATCAGTCTACGGGTCTGATTGCGGTAGGGCGTGGTAGGGTGCTCAGATGGGCCAAGATTAGATTGCCCCTGGTTGTCCTGGGAAGCCACAAATATTGGGATGGCATCAGGGACTTTGGATGTTTATCCATTTAGTAGGAGTTTGTGGCCATTGGAAGGGGCACACACAATTCGCCTGGAGAGGGGCAAGCACAGGTCGTCATTTTGTTGGCTCAAGGGGCCTGAGCCTGTAGGGTTGTGTAGGTCATGGCTGTTTGGGACAGTTTGACTGAAAACACAAACTCGTCTTATGGTTTTCGGGGGTCATAGGTATTGACAGGATCTGCTCTACAGGACATGAGGAGAAAACTTCGGGGATATGAAAAAAAGGGGAGTGTGAGGCTCCTTCACAAGTATTTGTTCTCTTGGATATCGGGTGTCCACTCATTGGTCGCGAAATTCCCGGGTGCCTTCATGGTAACTGGACGAGTTTACTCTCTGGGGTTTGGCCCCGTCCAAAAGAGTTTGGGGTCATTCTGTGGGATGGAAGAAGTCCGTTGTTCTGTAGTTGTTGATTTGTTTTGTTTTGTTTTTCAACCTCAGGTTTCCCACAAATGAGGGATTACAGATGTAGAGCCCTGGGGAGGGCGACTGGAGGGACGGGGACAACCAGAATCTGTTAAAAAAATTGGGGCCTAGGGACTTGTCAAGCCATTATGATATCTAATGTTCCAGCCACACTGAGAGGAAGTCCTAGAGGACAGAATTCACGCTGAGGGTCACAATGCGTGTTTATGCCCTCGTCGCACTCACAGAATGGGCGGGGCCTCAGGGTGAAATGGCTGGTTTCTTGCGTACAACTGAACGTTGGAACAACATGCCAACCACAAGGTTTCTTGCCATGGGGTAATGAAGAGTTCTGATTTCTGCATCATAGTCACCCCTGGGCATTGATTGGAGATAAGGTCTAGGTTCTGAGCCTGAAAACTGAGGTAGGGAAGAGATGATGACCTAAGGCCATGGCAGTCTGATGTGCTTAGGGTTGCGGTCAGCTGTCTGGGTTTTGGTCACGAGGTCCGGGCTCAGGTTGTCAGACAGTGCATCAGTGCCCAGGTTAGACCTATATATTTTGGGTGCATTCGAGTGCCGTGTAGGTTTCTTATCTGAAGAACTCTTCAGAATATACAGAATGAGCGAGTCTGAGGCGCGTTGCTCAGCTTTTGTCCCGTGGATTTTTTATCAGCGATGGCCGTGGAATGTTGGGGAGTCCTCATGGGCCATGGAGGAATCTTGCTCTCTGTGGGATTTTGGCCCGATCCCAATTGTTTTTCTTTAATCTGTGGGATGGGGGAGGACTCCTTTTCAGGTTTGTTTCCTCAGGTGTCCCACCAAAAGAGGAATTCCAAAGCAGAGCCCTGGGGAAGATTTTGAAGAAGGGACATCCCGAACTATGGTTAAAAATGGGGGCCTAGGGGCATGGAAAGCCCAATATGCTGTCTCTCCATCCAGCCACTGAGAGGCCTTAACTGAATACTGGGCTCAGGCTGAAGGTCACAATGTGTGTTTGTGAACATGTGGCCCGCAAGCATGGGCGGGGCCTCATGGACCACACTGGTTTCAACTACACTGAACCTTTGGACAACATGCCAACCACAAGGGTTCTTGCCATGGGGAAAGAGTTCTGATTTCTGCATCATTTTCAAACCCGGGCCGTGATTGGAATATAAGGTCTAGGTTATTAAGCCTGAAAACCGAGTTTGAGAAGAGATGACGACCTAAGGCCATGGCGGGTCTGATGTGCTCAGTGTGCGGCCAGCTGTCAGGGTGGGGCCAGAAGGTCCAGGCTCAGGCTGTGTCAGAAAGGGCATTAGTACCCAGGTAAGCCTATATATTTGGGTGGTACAGCCGAATGGCGTTCAGGTTGATCCTCATTTGGGGTTTCTCGTTTTTTAGCCCCGGAGGGCAATGTTTTTTTCTGGAGGGCAGGCAGAGTGCTGCATTGTAGTTCTGGATTGCCAAACTGGAGGGCTTGTGGGCCAGTAGTCTGAGAACGGAAGTCTGAGAACCTAAGCTAGGCCTAGGTTTCTGGGTGAGGATATGGGAGGCACAATCTACAGACCTGAATCGAGATCTCGTGCATCTGAAGACAGGGCGAGGATCAGACGATCGCTCAGTTTGGACATTCTGTCCCTGATGGCCCCTTCCTGAAGGTAGGGGGGGGTGGATCACGAGGCCATGGGGGTTTTCCCACGATGGGAGTTGTGAGAAGCTCCCAACTGCAAAGATTCTTCTGCAGGACAATTGAGACCTGTTGGTTGGCTCCAGGACAACGATTCCGAGCAGGGTTCTAAGGATGGATGGCTGGGTAGCCCACCTCGCATTCCAATTGTCTCCAAGCAAAACAGGACATGTTAGATCTGCCTGATCTGGGGGAGCAACCGAGGAGGGCTGAGTTGAAATGGACTCTCCCGTGGATGTGTCCTAATATGATTTTGTGTCTATGGAGACCTTGGAATGAAGCGGCCGAACGGGGCCCTGAAGGGTTCCTCTAAAGAGAGGCTTTCACACGGCTCCATCTTGCAAGTTTCCCATGTGTAGATGAGATTGTTCTGATGGGTGAGTCAAGAAACAGCCATATGCTCCTATTGAAACCCAGGCCCCTGAGGAGAGATGCCTGGAAACCAAAGCAATGGATCCGATAGGTACCTAGGGGCCTGTTCGTTCCTTTTTACCTCGGGGGACATCAGTCTACGGGTCTGAGTGCCCCGGTAGGTGCTCAGATGGGCCCAGATTGCCCCTGTTTGTCCTGGGAAGCCACAAATATTGGGATGGCCTCAGGGACTTTGGATGTTTTATCCTATTAGTAGGTTTGTGGCCATTGGAATGGGCACACACAATTCCCTTGGAGAGGGCAAGCACAGTCGTCAGGTTTGGCTCCAGGGGCCTGAGCCTGTAGGGGTGTGTAGGTCAGGGCTGTTTGGACAGTTTGACTGAAAACACAAACTCGGCTTATGTTTCGGGTCATAGGTATGGCAGGACTGATCTACAGACCATGAGGAGAAAACTTCGGGATATGAAAAAAGGGCGAGTGTGAGGCTCTTGCACAAGTATTTGTCTCTGGATATCGTGTCACTCATGGTCGCGAAATTTCCGGGTGACTTCATGGTAAATGGACGAGTCTTACTCTCTGGGGGTTTGGCCCCGTCCAAAGAGTTTGGGGTCATTCTGTGGGATGGAAGAAGTCCGTTGTTCTGTAGTTGTTGATTTGTTTTGTTTTGTTTTTCAACCTCAGGTTTCCCACAAAATGAGGGATTACAGAGTAGAGCCCTGGGGAGGGGCGACTGGACAACCAGAAATCTGGTTAAAAATTGGGGCCTAGGGACTTGTCAAGCCCATTATGATATCTAATGTTCCAGCCACTGAGAGGAAGTCCTAGAGGACAGGATTCACGCTGAGGGTCACAATGCGTGTTTATGCCCTCGTCGCACTCAAGAATGGGCGGGGCCTCAGGGTGAATGCTGGTTTCTCGTACACTGAACGTTGGACAACATGCCAACCACAAGGTTTCTTGCCATGGGTAAGGAAGAGTTCTGATTTTTCTGCATCATAGTCACCCCTGGGCAGTGATTGGAGATAAGGTCTAGGTTCTGAAGCCTGAAAACTGAGGTAGGGAAGAGATGATGACCTAAGGCCATGGCAGGTCTGATGTGCTTAGGGTGCGGTCAGCTGTCTGGGTTTTGGTCACGAGGTCCGGGCTCAGGTTGTCAGACAGTGCATCAGTGCCCAGGTTAGACTATATATTTTGGGTGCATTCGAGTGCCGTGTAGGTTCTTATTATCTGAAGAACTCTTCAGGATATACAGAATGAGCGAGTCTGAGGCGCGTGCTCAGGCTTTTTGTCCCTGGATTTTTTATCAGCGATGGCCGTGGAATGTTGGGGAGGCCTCATGGGCCATGGAGGGAATCTTGCTCTCTGTGGATTTTGGCCCGATCCCAATTGTTTTTCTTTAATCTGTGGGATGGGAGGACTCCTTTCAGGTTTGTTTCCTCAGGTGTCCCACCAAAAGAGGAATTCCAAAGCAGAGAGCCCTGGGGAAGAGTGAAGGGACATCCCGAACTATGGTTAAAAATGGGGGCCTAGGGGCATGGAAAGCCCAATATGCTGTCTCTCCATCCAGCCACTGAGAGGCCTTAAAACTGAATACTGGGCTCAGCTGAAGGTCACAATGTGTGTTTGTGTGAACATGTGGCCCGCAAGCATGGGCGGGGCCTCATGGGCCACACTGGTTTCAACTACACTGAACCTTGGACAACATGCCAACCACAAGGTTTCTTGCCATGGGGAAAGAGTTCTGATTTCTGCATCATTTTCAAACCCGGGCCGTGATTGGAATATAAGGTCTAGGTTCTTAAGCCTGAAAACCGAGTTTGAGAAGAGATGACGACCTAAGGCCATGGCGGGTCCGATGTGCTCAGTGTGCGGCCAGCTGTCAGGGTGGGGCCAGGAGGTCCAGGCTCAGGCTGTGTCAGAAAGGGCATTAGTACCCAGGTAAGCCTATATATTTGGGGTACAGCCGAATGGCGTTCAGGTTGATCCTCATTTGGGGTTTCTCGGTAGCCCCGGAGGGCAATGTTTTTTCTGGAGGGCAGGCAGAGTGCTGCATTGTAGTTCTGGATTGCCAAACTGGAGGGCTTGTGGGCCAGTAGTCTGAGAACGGAAGTCTGAGAAACTAAGCTAGGCCTAGGTTTCTGGGTGAGGATATGGGAGGCACAATCTACAGACCTGAATCGAGATCTCGTGCATCCTAAGTCAGGGCGAGGATCAGACGATCGCTCAGTTTGGACAGTCTGTCCCTGATGGCCCCTTCCAGAAGGGGGGGGTGGATCACGAGGCCATGGGGGTTTTCCCACGATGGGAGTTGTGAGAAGCTCCCAACTGCAAAGATTCTTCTGCAGGACAATTGAGACCTGTTGGTTGGCTCCAGGACAACGATTCCGAGCAGGGTTCTAAGGATGGATGGCTGGGTAGCCCACCTCGCATTCCAATTGTCTCCAAGCAACAGGACATGTTAGATCTGCCTGATCTGGGGGGAGCAACCGAGGAGGCTGAGTTGAAATGGACTCTCCCGTGGATGTGTCCCTAATATGATTTTGTGTCTATGGAGACCTTGGAATGAAGCGGCAGTCGAACGGGGCCCTGAAGGGTTCCTCTAAAGAGAGGCTTTCACTCGGCTCCATCTTGCAAGTTTCCCATGTGTAGATGAGATTGTTCTGATGGGTGATTCAAGAAACAGCCATATGCTCCTATTGAAACCCAGGCCCCTGAGGAGAGATGCCTGGAAACCAAAGCAATGGATCCGATAGGTACCTAGGGGCCTGTTCGTTCCTTTTTACCTCGGGGGACATCAGTCTACGGGTCTGAGTGCCGGTAGGTGCTCAGATGGGCCCAGATTGCCCCTGTTTGTCCTGGGAAGCCACAAATATTGGGATGGCCTCAGGGACTTTGGATGTTTATCCTATTAGTAGGTTTGTGGCCATTGGAATGGGCACACACAATTCCCTTGGAGAGGGCAAGCACAGTCGTCAGGTTTGGCTCCAGGGGCCTGAGCCTGTAGGGTGTGTAGGTCAGGGCTGTTTGGACAGTTGACTGAAAACACAAACTCGGCTTATGTTTCGGGTCATAGGTATGGCAGGACTGATCTACAGACCATGAGGAGAAAACTTCGGGATATGAAAAAAGGGCGAGTGTGAGGCTCTTGCACAAGTATTTGTCTCTGGATATCGTGTCACTCATGGTCGCGAAATTTCCGGGTGACTTCATGGTAAATGGACGAGTCTTACTCTCTGGGGTTTGGCCCCGTCCAAAGAGTTTGGGGTCATTCTGTGGGATGGAAGAAGTCCGTTGTTCTGTTGTTGTTGATTTGTTTTGTTTTGTTTTTCAACCTCAGGTTTCCCACAAAATGAGGGATTACAGAGTAGAGCCCTGGGGAGGGGCGACTGGACAACCAGAAATCTGGTTAAAAATTGGGGCCTAGGGACTTGTCAAGCCCATTATGACATGTAATGTTCCAGCCACTGAGAGGACGTACTGGAGCACAGGATTCACGCTGAGGGTCACAATGCGTGTTTATGCCCTCGTCGCACTCAAGATTGGGCGGGGCCTCAGGGTGAATGCTGGTTTCTCGTACACTGAACGTTGGACAACATGCCAACCACAAGGTTTCTTGCCATGGGTAAGGAAGAGTTCTGATTTCTGCATCATAGTCACCCCTGGGCAGTGATTGGAGATAAGGTCTAGGTTCTGAAGCCTGAAAACTGAGGTAGGGAAGAGATGATGACCTAAGGCCATGGCAGGTCTGATGTGCTTAGGGTGCGGTCAGCTGTCTGGGTTTTGGTCACGAGGTCCGGGCTCAGGTTGTCAGACAGTGCATCAGTGCCCAGGTTAGACTATATATTTTGGGTGCATTCGAGTGCCGTGTAGGTTCTTATCTGAAGAACTCTTCAGGATATACAGAATGAGCGAGTCTGAGGCGCGTGCTCAGGCTTTTGTCCCTGGATTTTTTATCAGCGATGGCCGTGGAATGTTGGGGAGGCCTCATGGGCCATGGAGGAATCTTGCTCTCTGTGGATTTGGCCCGATCCCAATTGTTTTTCTTTAATCTGTGGGATGGGGGAGGACTCCTTTCAGGTTTGTTTCCTCAGGTGTCCCACCAAAAGAGGAATTCCAAAGCAGAGCCCTGGGGAAGAGTGAAGGGACATCCCGAACTATGGTTAAAAATGGGGGCCTAGGGGCATGGAAAGCCCAATATGCTGTCTCTCCATCCAGCCACTGAGAGGCCTTAACTGAATACTGGGCTCAGGCTGAAGGTCACAATGTGTGTTTGTGAACATGTGGCCCGCAAGCATGGGCGGGGCCTCATGGGCCACACTGGTTTCAACTACACTGAACCTTGGACAACATGCCAACCACAAGGTTTCTTGCCATGGGGAAAGAGTTCTGATTTCTGCATCATTTTCAAACCCGGGCCGTGATTGGAATATAAGGTCTAGGTTCTTAAGCCTGAAAACCGAGTTTGAGAAGAGATGACAACCTAAGGCCATGGCGGGTCCGATGTGCTCAGTGTGCGGCCAGCTGTCAGGGTGGGGCCAGGAGGTCCAGGCTCAGGCTGTGTCAGAAAGGGCATTAGTACCCAGGTAAGCCTATCTATTTGGGGTACAGCCGAATGGCGTTCAGGTTGATCCTCATTTGGGGTTTCTCGGTAGCCCCGGAGGGCAATGTTTTTTCTGGAGGGCAGTCAGAGTGCTGCATTGTAGTTCTGGATTGCCAAACTGGAGGGCTTGTGGGCCAGTAGTCTGAGAACGGAAGTCTGAGAACCTAAGCTAGGCCTAGGTTTCCTGGGGTGAGGATATGGGAGGCACAATCTACAGACCTGAATCGAGATCTCGTGCATCTGAAGACAGGGCGAGGATCAGACGATCGCTCAGTTTGGACATTCTGTCCCTGATGGCCCCTTCCTGAAGGGGGGGGGGTGGATCACGAGGCCATGGGGGTTTTCCCACGATGGGAGTTGTGAGAAGCTCCCAACTGCAAAGATTCTTCTGCAGGACAATTGAGACCTGTTGGTTGGCTCCAGGACAACGATTCCGAGCAGGGTTCTAAGGATGGATGGCTGGGTAGCCCACCTCGCATTCCAATTGTCTCCAAGCAACAGGACATGTTAGATCTGCCTGATCTGGGGGAGCAACCGAGGAGGCTGAGTTGAAATGGACTCTCCCGTGGATGTGTCCTAATATGATTTTGTGTCTATGGAGACCTTGGAATGAAGCGGTCGAACGGGGCCCTGAAGGGTTCCTCTAAAGAGAGGCTTTCACACGGCTCCATCTTGCAAGTTTCCCATGTGTAGATGAGATTGTTCTGATGGGTGAGTCAAGAAACAGCCATATGCTCCTATTGAAACCCAGGCCCCTGAGGAGAGATGCCTGGAAACCAAAGCAATGGATCCGATAGGTACCTAGGGGCCTGTTCGTTCCTTTTTACCTCGGGGGACATCAGTCTACGGGTCTGAGTGCCGGTAGGTGCTCAGATGGGCCCAGATTGCCCCTGTTTGTCCTGGGAAGCCACAAATATTGGGATGGCCTCAGGGACTTTGGATGTTTATCCTATTAGTAGGTTTGTGGCCATTGGAATGGGCACACACAATTCCCTTGGAGAGGGCAAGCACAGTCGTCAGGTTTGGCTCCAGGGGCCTGAGCCTGTAGGGTGTGTAGGTCAGGGCTGTTTGGACAGTTGACTGAAAACACAAACTCGGCTTATGTTTCGGGTCATAGGTATGGCAGGACTGATCTACAGACCATGAGGAGAAAACTTCGGGATATGAAAAAAGGGCGAGTGTGAGGCTCTTGCACAAGTATTTGTCTCTGGATATCGTGTCACTCATGGTCGCGAAATTTCCGGGTGACTTCATGGGAAATGGACGAGTCTTACTCTCTGGGGGTTTGGCCCCGTCCAAAGAGTTTGGGGTCATTCTGTGGGATGGAAGAAGTCCGTTGTTCTGTTGTTGTTGATTTGTTTTGTTTTGTTTTTCAACCTCAGGTTTCCCACAAAATGAGGGATTACAGAGTAGAGCCCTGGGGAGGGGCGACTGGACAACCAGAAATCTGGTTAAAAATTGGGGCCTAGGGACTTGTCAAGCCCATGATGACATGTAATGTTCCAGCCACTGAGAGGACGTACTGGAGGACAGGATTCACGCTGAGGGTCACAATGCGTGTTTATGCCCTCGTCGCACTCAAGAATGGGCGGGGCCTCAGGGTGAATGCTGGTTTCTCGTACACTGAACGTTGGACAACATGCCAACCACAAGGTTTCTTGCCATGGGTAAGGAAGAGTTCTGATTTCTGCATCATAGTCACCCCTGGGCAGTGATTGGAGATAAGGTCTAGGTTCTGAAGCCTGAAAACTGAGGTAGGGAAGAGATGATGACCTAAGGCCATGGCAGGTCTGATGTGCTTAGGGTGCGGTCAGCTGTCTGGGTTTTGGTCACGAGGTCCGGGCTCAGGTGTCAGACAGTGCATCAGTGCCCAGGGTTAGACTATATATTTTGGGGTGCATTCGAGTGCCGTGTAGGTTCTTATCTGAAGAACTCTTCAGGATATACAGAATGAGCGAGTCTGAGGCGCGTGCTCAGGCTTTTGTCCCTGGATTTTTTATCAGCGATGGCCGTGGAATGTTGGGGAGGCCTCATGGGCCATGGAGGAATCTTGCTCTCTGTGGATTTGGCCCGATCCCAATTGGTTTTTCTTTAATCTGTGGGATGGGAGGACTCCTTTCAGGTTTGTTTCCTCAGGTGTCCCACCAAAAGAGGAATTCCAAAGCAGAGCCCTGGGGAAGAGTGAAGGGACATCCCGAACTATGGTTAAAAATGGGGGCCTAGGGGCATGGAAAGCCCAATATGCTGTCTCTCCATCCAGCCACTGAGAGGCCTTAACTGAATACTGGGCTCAGGCTGAAGGTCACAATGTGTGTTTGTGAACATGTGGCCCGCAAGCATGGGCGGGGCCTCATGGGCCACACTGGTTTCAACTACACTGAACCTTGGACAACATGCCAACCACAAGGTTTCTTGCCATGGGGAAAGAGTTCTGATTTCTGCATCATTTTCAAACCCGGGCCATGATTGGAATATAAGGTCTAGGTTCTTAAGCCTGAAAACCGAGTTTGAGAAGAGATGACGACCTAAGGCCATGGCGGGTCCGATGTGCTCAGTGTGCGGCCAGCTGTCAGGGTGGGGCCAGAAGGTCCAGGCTCAGGCTGTGTCAGAAAGGGCATTAGTACCCAGGTAAGCCTATCTATTTGGGGTACAGCCGAATGGCGTTCAGGTTGATCCTCATTTGGGGTTTCTCGGTAGCCCCGGAGGGCAATGTTTTTTCTGGAGGGCAGTCAGAGTGCTGCATTGTAGTTCTGGATTGCCAAACTGGAGGGCTTGTGGGCCAGTAGTCTGAGAACGGAAGTCTGAGAACCTAAGCTAGGCCTAGGTTTCTGGGTGAGGATATGGGAGGCACAATCTACAGACCTGAATCGAGATCTCGTGCATCTGAAGTCAGGGCGAGGATCAGACGATCGCTCAGTTTGGACATTCTGTCCCTGATGGCCCCTTCCTGAAGGGGGGGGTGGATCACGAGGCCATGGGGGTTTTCCCACGATGGGAGTTGTGAGAAGCTCCCAACTGCAAAGATTCTTCTGCAGGACAATTGAGATCTGTTGGTTGGCTCCAGGACAACGATTCCGAGCAGGGTTCTAAGGATGGATGGCTGGGTAGCCCACCTCGCATTCCAATTGTCTCCAAGCAACAAGACATGTTAGATCTGCCTGTTCTGGGGGAGCAACCGAGGAGGCTTAGTTGAAATGGACTCTCCCGTGGATGTGTCCTAATATGATTTTGTGTCTATGGAGACCTTGGAATGAAGCGGTCGAACGGGGCCCTGAAGGGTTCCTCTAAAGAGAGGCTTTCACACGGCTCCATCTTGCAAGTTTCCCATGTGTAGATGAGATTGTTCTGATGGGTGAATCAAAAAACAGCCATATGCTCCTATTGAAACCCAGGCCCCTGAGGAGAGATGCCTGGAAACCAAAGCAATGGATCCGATAGGTACCTAGGGGCCTGTTCGTTCCTTTTTACCTCGGGGGACATCAGTCTACGGGTCTGAGTGCCGGTAGGTGCTCAGATGGGCCCAGATTGCCCCTGTTTGTCCTGGGAAGCCACAAATATTGGGATGGCCTCAGGGACTTTGGATGTTTATCTTATTAGTAGGTTTGTGGCCATTGGAATGGGCACACACAATTCCCTTGGAGAGGGCAAGCACAGTCGTCAGGTTTGGCTCCAGGGGCCTGAGCCTGTAGGGTGTGTAGGTCAGGGCTGTTTGGACAGTTGACTGAAAACACAAACTCGGCTTATGTTTCGGGTCATAGGTATGGCAGGACTGATCTACAGACCATGAGGAGAAAACTTCGGGATATGAAAAAAGGGCGAGTGTGAGGCTCTTGCACAAGTATTTGTCTCTGGATATCGTGTCACTCATGGTCGCGAAATTTCCGGGTGACTTCATGGGAAATGGACGAGTCTTATTCTCTGGGGGTTTGGCCCCGTCCAAAGAGTTTGGGGTCATTCTGTGGGATGGAAGAAGTCCGTTGTTCTGTTGTTGTTGATTTGTTTTGTTTTGTTTTTCAACCTCAGGTTTCCCACAAAATGAGGGATTACAGAGTAGAGCCCTGGGGAGGGGCGACTGGACAACCAGAAATCTGGTTAAAAATTGGGGCCTAGGGACTTGTCAAGCCCATGATGACATCTAATGTTCCAGCCACTGAGAGGACGTCCTAGAGGACAGGACTCAGGCTGCGGGTCACAATGCGTCTTTACGCCCTCGTCGCACTCAAGAATGGGCGGGGCCACAGGGTGAATGCTGGTTTCTCGTACACTGAACGTTGGACAACATGCCAACCACAAGGTTTCTTGCCATGGGTAAGGAAGAGTTCTGATTTCTGCATCATTTTCAAACCTGGGCAGTGATTGGAGATAAGGTCTAGGATCTGAATCCTGAAAACTGAGATTGGGAAGAGATAACGACCTAAGGCAATGGATGGTCCTATGTGCTCAGTGAGCGTTAAGCTGTCAGGGTGGGGCCAGGAGGTCCAGGCTCAGGCTCTGTCAGAAAGGGCATTATTGCCCAGGTCAGCCTATATATTTTGGGTACAGCCAAGTGGCGTGCAGGTTGATCTTCATTTCGGGTTTCTGGGTAGCCCCAGAGGGCAATGTTTTTCTTTTGGAGTGCAAGCAGAGTGCTGCATTGTAATTCTGGATTGCCAAACTGGACGGCTTGTGGGCCATTAGTCTGAGGACGGAAGTCTGAGGACACAAGCTTGGCTTAGGTTTCTGGGTGAGGACATGGCAGGCACAATATACAGACCTGAATCGAGATCTCGTGCATCTGAAGTCAGGGTGAGTATCAGACTATTTCTCAGGTTGGACTTTAGGTCCCTGATGGCCCCTTCATGAAGGCGGGGGGATCACGAGGCCATGGGTGTTTTCTCACGATGGGAGTTGTGAAAAGCTCCCAACTACAAAGATTCTTCTGCAGGACAATTGAGACCTGTTGGTTGGCTCCAGGCCAACGATTCCGAGCAGAGTTCTAAGGATGGATGGTGGGGTAGGCCACCTCGCATTCCAATTGTCTCCTAGCAACAAGACAATTTAGATCTGCTGTATCTCGCGGAGCAACCGAATATGCTGAGTTGAAATGGACCATCCTGTGGATGGTTCCTAATGTGTTTTTGTGTCTATGGAGACCTTGGCATGAAGCGGTGGCACTGGGGCCCTGAAGGTTTCTCGTAAAAAGAGGCATGACACATCTCCCACGTGCATTTTTCCCATGTGTAGATGAGATTTGTTCTGATGGGTCAGTCAAGAAACAGCCATATGCTGGTACTGAAATCCAGGCCTCTGAGGAAGATGCCTGGAAACCAAAGCAATGGATCCGATTAGGGCCTAGTGGCCTGTTCGTTCCTTTTTACCTCTGGGGATATCAGTCTACGAGTCTGCGTGCAGGTAGGTTCTCAGATGGGCTCAGATTGCTCCTGTTTGTCCTGGGAAGCCACCACTATTGGGATGGCCTCAGGGATTTAGGATGTTTATCCTATTAGGAGGGTTGTGGCCATTGCAATGGTCACACAGAATTCCTTTGGAGAGGGCAAGTACAGTCCTCAAGTTGGCTCCAGGGGCCTGAGCCTGCAGGGTGTGTAGGGTTGGGCTGTTTGGACAGTTGTCTGAAAACACAAACTCGGATTATGTTTCGGGTCATAGGTATGGCAGGACTGATCTACAGACCATGAGGAGAACTCTTCGGGATATGAAAAAAGGGCGAGTGTGAGGCTCTTGCTCAAGTTTTTATCTCAGGATATCGTGCCATTCATGGTCCTGAAATATCCGGGTGACTTCATGGGAAATGGACGAGTCTTACTCTCTGGAGGTTTGGCCCCGTCCAAAGAGTTTGGGGTCATTCTGTGGGATGGAAGAAGTCCGTTTTTTTGTTGTTGTTGCTTTGTTTTGTTTTGTTTTTCAAACTCAGTTGTATAACCAAATGAGGGATTCCAGAGTAGAGCCCTGTGGAGGGGCGATTGGATAAAAGAAATCTGGTTTAAATTTGGGGCTTAGGGGCATGTCAAACCATTATGGCATCTAATGTTCTAGACACTGAAAGGACTTACTAGAGGACAGGACTCATGCTGAGGGTCACAATGCGTGTTTATGCCCTCGTCGCACTCAAGAATGGACGGGACCTCAGGGTGAATGCTTGTTTCTCCTCAACTGAACCTTGGACAACATGGTAACCACAAGGTTTCTTGTCGTGGATAAAGAGGAGTTCTGATTTCTGCATCACACTCACCCCTAGACAGTGATTGGAGATAAGGTCTAGGTTCTGAAGCCTGAATACTTAGGTAGGGAAGAAATGATGACCTAAGGACACTGCAGGTCTTAGGGTCTCAGGGTGCCGTCAGTGTCTGGGTGTTGCTCAGGATGTCCCGGCTCAGGTTGTGTCAGACCGTGCATTACTGCCCAGGTTAGACTATATAATATGGGTACATTCGAGTGCCGTGTAGGTTTATTCTCATTTAATGCTCCCGGGTAGCTCATTAGGCAATATTTTAGTTCTAGAGGGCAGGCAGAGTGCTGCAATGATGGTCCGGTATTGCCAAACTTGTGGACTTCGGGGCCAGGAGTGTGAGGACGGAATTCTGAGAAAACAAGCTAGACTTGGGATTCAGGGACTAGGGCACGGCATGTACCTCCTGAAGATCTGAAGCAATATCTCATGCATCTGAAGTCAGAGCGAGGATCAGACGTTGGCTCAGCTTGGATTTTCTTTTCATGACGGCCCCTTCATGAAGGGAGCCGAATCTCGAAGCCATGGAGGTTTTCCCACGTTTGGAGTGGTGGAAGGCCCCCTCCTAGGATTCCTTCTGTGGGACAATGGAGACCTGTTGGACAGCTCCAGGACATCCCATATGGATGAGTCCAGACCAACGTTCGAGGATGGATGCCTGGGAAGCCCGCCTCGCATTCCAATTGTCTCCTAGGGACAAGACAGTTTAGATCTGATGGCTCTGCGGGAGCAACCAGGGTGGCTGAGTTGAAATGGACTTTCCTGAAGATGGGTCTAATGTGTGTTTGTGTCCATGAGGGCCTTGGAATGGGGCGGTGGCACCGGGACCCTGAAGTATTCTCCTAAGCTTTTGACATAGCTCCCATGCACATGTTTCCTTGTGGAGACGAGGTTTGTTCTGATGGGTGCCTCAGGAAAACCCCAATTATGGTACTGGAACCCAGGGTTTTGAGGAGACATGACTGTAAACCAAAGCAATGGATCCGATTTTGGCCTAGGGTCCTGTCTGGTTCAATCTTCTTCTCTGAGGACATCCATCTAGGGTATGAGTGGAGGTAGATGCGCAGCTGTTGACAGACTGAACTTTTTGTCCCGGGTGACCTATACTATTGGGATGGCCTCAGGGACTTTGGAGGGTTATCCTAATATGTACGATTTTGGACAATGGAATGGGCAGAATTCCCGTGGATTGGGTAGGCACAGTCCTAATGTGTGGCTCCAGGGTCCCCAGCCTGGATGGTGTGTGGCCCAGGACTTTGAGGACAGAAGTCTGAAAACACAAACTCAGCATATGTTTGGGGACGTAGGTATGGCAGGCCCGATCTACAAACCATGAGAAGACATCTTCAGGATATGAAGATAGTGCGAGTCTGAGGCGCTTGCTCAGGCTTTTGTCTCTGGATTTTGTATCAGCGATGGTCGTGGAATGTCGAGGAGGCCTCATGGGGCATGGACGTATCTTGCTCTCCGTGGATTTGGCCCGATCCCAATTGTTTTTCGTCAATCTGCTGGATGGAGTACTCCTTTAAGGGTTGATACCTCAGGTGTCCGACCAAAAGCGGAATTCCAATGCAGAGCCCTGGGGAAGAGTGAAGGGACAACACGAACTATGGTTAAAAATTGGGGCCTATGGGCATCGCAAGCCCAATATGCTGTCTCTTCATCCAGCCACTGAGAGGCCTTACCTGAGGACTGGGCTAAGGCTGAGGGTCACAATGTGTGTTTGCCACCTATGTGGCCCATGAGCAATGGTGGGGTCTCATCGGACACACAGGTATCCACTACACTGAACATTATACAACAAGCCTAACACAAGGTTTCTTGCCATCGGGAAGGAGTTCTGATTTCTGCATCATTTTCAAACATGGACAGTGATTGGAGATATGGTCTCGATTCTAAATCCTGAAAACCGATGCTGGGAAGAGATAATGACCTAAGGCAATGGCTGGTCCGAATTGCTCAGTGAGCGGCCAGCTGTTTGGATGAGCCTGGAGGTCCAGGCTCAGCCTCTGTCAGAAAGGGCATTATTGCCCAGGTCAGCCTATATATTTTGGGTACAGCCAAGTGGCGTGCAGGTTGATCTTCATTTCGGGTTTCTGGGTAGCCCCAGAAGGCAATGTTTTTCTTCTGGAGGGCAGGCAGAGTGCTGCATTATAATTCTGGATTGCAAAACTGGAGGGCCTGTGGGCCATTAGTCTGAGGATGGAAGTCTGAGGACACAAGCTCGGCTTAGGTTTCTGGGTGAGGACATGGCAGGCACAATCTACAGATCTGAACCGAGATCTCGTGCATCTGAAGTCAGGGTGAGGATCAGACGATCGCTCAGGTTGGACCTTATGTCCATGAGGGCCACTTCATGATGGGGGGGTTATCACGAAGCCATGGGTGTTTTCTCACGATGGTAGTTGTGAGAAGCTCCCAACTTCAAAGATACTTCTGCAGGACAATTGAGACCTGTTGGTTGGCTCCAGGACAACGATTCCGAGCAGGGTTCTAAGGATGGATGGCTGGGTAGCCCACCTCGCATTCCAATTGTCTCCTTGCAACAAGACAAGTTAGATCTGCTGGATCTCGCAGAGCAACTGAATACGCTGAGTTGAAATGTACTCTCCTGTGGATGGGTCCTAATTTGTTTTTGTGTCTATGGATACCGTGGAATGACGCGGCGGCACTGGGGCCATGAAGGGTTCTCCTAAACAGAGGCTTTGACATCACTCCCACGTGCAAGTTTCCCATGTATAGATGAGATTTGTTCTGGTGGGTGAGTCAAGAAACAGCCAAATGCTGGTACAGAAATCCAGGCCTCTGAGGAGAGATGCTGGAAACCAAAGCAATGGATCAGATTAGGGCCTAGGGGCCTGTTCGTTCCTTTTTACCTCTGGGGATGTCAGTCTACTAGTCTGAGTGCAGGTAGGTTCTCAGATGGGCTCAGATTGCTCCTGTTTGTCCTGGGAAGCCACCACTATTGGGATGGCCTCAGGGATTTTGGAGGTTTATCCTATTAGTAGCGTTGTTGCCATTGGAATGGGCACACAGAATTCCCTTGGAGAGGGCATGTACAGTCCTCAGCTGGCCCCAGGTGCCTCAGCCTGTAGGCTGTGTAGGCCAGGGCTGTTTGGACAGTTGTCTGAAAACAGAAACTCGGCTTATGTTTCGGGTCATAGGTATGGCAGGACTGATCTACAGACCATGAGGAGAACTCTTTGGGATATGAAAATAGGGCGAGTGTGAGGCTCTTGTTCAAGTATTTATCTCTGGATATCATGCCATTCATGGTCATGAAATTTTCGGGTGAATTCATGGGAACAGAACGAGTCTTACTCCCTGGGGGTTTGGCCCAATCCAAAGAGTTTGGGGTCATTCGGTGGGACGGAAGAAGTCCGTTTTTTGTTGTTGTTGTTTTGTTTTGTTTTGTTTTTCAAACTCAGGGGTCCCACCAAATGAGGGATTCCAGAGTAGAGCCCTGGGAAGGGTCAATTGGACAACCAGAAATCTGGTTAAAATTGGGTCCTAGGGACAGCTAGACTTGGGATTCAGGGCGAGGGCACGGCATGTACCTCCTGAAGATCTGAAGCAATATCTCATGCATCTGAAGTCAGAGCGAGGATCAGACGTTGGCTCAGCTTGGATTTTCTGTTCATGACGGCCCCTTCATGAAGGGAGCCGAATCTCGAGGCCGTGGAGGTTTTCCCAAGTTGGGAGTGGTGGGATGCCCACTCCAAGGATACCTTCTGCGGGACAATTGAGACCTCTTAGAAAGCTCCAGGACATCCCATATGGATGAGTCCAGACCAACGTTCGAGGATGGATGCCTGGGAAGCCCGCCTCGCATTCCAATTGTCTCCTAGCGACAAGACAGTTTAGATCTGATGACTCTGCGGGAGCAAACGGGGTGGCTGAGTTGAAATGGACTTTCCTGAGGATGAGTCTAATGTGTGTTTGTGTCCATGAGGGCCTTTAAATGGGGCGGTTGCACCGGGACCCTGAAGTACTCTCCTCAGCTTTTGACATAGCTCCCATGCACAAGTTTCCTTGTGGAGACGAGGTTTGTTCTCATGGGTGCCTCAGGAAAACCCCAATGCTGGTATTGGAATCCAGGATTTTGAGGACACATGCCTGTAAACCAAAGCAATGGATCCGATTTTGGCCTAGGGTCCTGTCTTATTCAATCTTCTTCTCTGGGGACATCCTTCGAGGGTATGAGTGGAGATAGATGCTCAGCTGGTTTCAGACTGCCCTTTTTTGTCCCGGGCGACCTATACTATTGGGATGGCCTCAGGGACTTTGGAGGGTTCTCCTAATTTGTACGATTTTGGACAATGGAATGGGCAGAATTCCCATGGATTGGGTAGGCACAGTCCTAATGTGTGGCTCCAGGGTCCCCAGCCTGGATGGTGTGTGGCCCAGGACTTTGAGGACAGAAGTCTGAAAACACAAACTCAGCTTATGCTTGGGGACGTAGGTATGGCAGGCCCGATCTACAAACCATGAGAAGACATCTTCAGGATTTGAAGATAGTGCGAGTCTGAGGCGCTTGCTTAGGCTTTTGTCTCTGGATTTTGTATCAGCGATGGCCGTGGAATGTCAAGGAGGCCTCATGGGCCATGGACGAATCTTTCTCACTGTGGATTTGACCCGATCCCAATTGTTTTTCGTCAATCTGTTGGATGGAGGACTCCTTTCAGGGTTGTTACATCAGGTGTCCCACCAAAAGAGGAATTCCAAAGCTGAGCTCTGGGGAAGAGTGAAGGGACAACACGAACTATGGTTAAAAATAGGGGCCTAGGGGCATGGCAATCCCAATATGCTGTCTCTTCATCCAGCCACTGAAGGCCTTACCTGAGGACTGGGCTAAGGCTGAGGGTCACAATGTGTGTTTGCTACCTATCTGGACCGCGAGCAATGGCGGGGCCTCAAGGGACACACTACACTGAACGTTGGACAACAAGCCAACCACAAGTTTTCCTGCCATTGGGAAGGAGTTCTGATTTCTGCATCATTTTCAAACCTGGGCAGTGATTGGAGATAAGGTCTAGGTTCTGAAGCCTGAAAACTGAGGTTGGGAAGGGATAACGACCTAAGGCCATGGGGGGTCTGAAGTTCTCAGTTTGTAGCCAGCTGTCTGGGTGGGCCCAGGAGGTCCAGGCTCAGGCTGTGTCAGAAAGGGCATTATTGCCCCGGTCCTCCTATATATTTTGGGTATAGCCAAGTGTCGTGCAGGTTGATCTTCGTTTGGGGTTTCTAGGTAGCCCCAGAGGGCAATGTATTTCTTCTGCAGGGCAGGTAGAGTGCTGCATTGTAGTTCTGGATTGCCAAACTGGAGGGCTTGTGAGCCAGTAGTCTGTGGACAGAAGTGTGAGGACACAAACAAAGCTTAGGTTTCTGGGTGAGGACATGGCAGGCACAATCTACAGACCTGAACCGAGATCTCATGTGGCCATGTTGGTTCTCTGACGATGGGAGTTCTGAGAAGCTCCCAACTGCAAAGTTTCTTCTGCAGGACAATTGAGACCTGTTGGTTGGAGCCAGGCCAACGATTCCGAGCAGGGTTTTAAGGATGGATGGCGGGGTAGGCCACATCACATTCCAATTGTCTCCTAGCAACAAGACATGTTAGATCTGCTGGATCTCGCGGAGCAACCGAATACGCTCAATTGAAATGGACTCTCCTGTGGATGGGTCCTAGTGTGTTTTTGTGTCTATGGAGACCTTGTAATGGGGCAGTGGCACACAGGCCCTGAAGGATTCTCCTAACTGGAGGTTTTGAGACATCTTTAAAGGATAATATTCCCATGTGCAGAAGAGATTTGTTCTGATGACTGCCTCATGAAATCCCCATATGCTAATATTCGAAACCAGGCCTCTGAGGAGAGATACCTGTAACCGAAAGCAATGAATCTGATTCAGGCCTAGGGGCCTGTCTGATTCAATCTTCTTCTCTGGGGACATCCATCTACGCTGAGTAGAGGTAGAAGCTCAGCTGGTTTCAGATGACCCTTCTTTGTCCTGGGCAGCCTACATTATTGGGATGTCCTTGGGGACTCTGGAGGTTTTTCCTAATTTGTATGATTGTGGACAATGGAATGCGCAGGATTCCCGTGGTATGGACAGGCACAGTCCTGATGTGTGGCTCCAGGGGCCCCAGCCTGAAGGGTCTGTGGGCCAGGAATGTGGGGACAGAAGTCTGAAAACACAAACTTGGCTTAGGTTTGGGAAGTAGGTATGGCAGGCCCGATCCACAGACCGTGAGGAGAACACTTCGGGATACGACAAAAGAGCGAGTGTGAGGCGCTTGCTCAGACTTTTGTCTCTGGATTTGTTGTCAACGATGGCTGTGGAATCTCGAGGAGTCCTCATGGGCCATGGACGAGACTTCCTCTCTGTGAATTTGGTCCAATCCCAATTGTTTTGGGTCAATCTGAAGGATGGGAGGAGTCCTTTTAGTTTTGTTACCTCAGGTGTCCCACCAAAAGAGGGATTCCAAAGCAGAGCTCTGGGGAGGGATGAATGGACAACCCGAACAATCCAATTGGGATGAGGTCGAGAACCGAGCAGGTTGATCCTCATTTGGGGTTCATGGAGATCCCCATAGAGCAACGTTTTTCTTCTGGAGGGCCAGCATAGGGCTGCATTTTGGTTCCAGAATTCCAAGTCTTGGGGACATGTTTGCCAGGAGTGTGAGGAAGGAAGTCTGAAAACACAAGATAGCACGAGGTTTGGGCCCACTATGCAGAGGCTGAATCGAGATCTCCTGCATCTGTGGTCAGGGCGAGTATCAGATGTTGTCTCAAGCTGGAGTTTGTGTCCATGACGGCCCCTTCCTGAAGGGGGTGGGGGTGTCATGAGGTCAGGGAGGTTTCCCTACGCTGGGAGTTGTGAGCTGCTCCAAACTTCAAAGTTTCCTTCTTCAGGACAGTCGAGTACTATTGGATGGTTCCAGGATGCCCCATACAGAAAGTCTCGAGAGCAGGGGCCTAAGCATGGATGCCGAGAAACGCCAACTCACCTTCCCATTGCCTGGTCGAGACAAGGCACGCTCAATCTGCGGGCTCTTGGGTGAGCTACCCAGAAGGCTGAGTTTAAATGGACTTTCCTGAGGATGAGTCATAATGTGGGTTGGTGGCCATGGAGACCTTGGAATGTGGCAGTAGCTAAGGGACTCTGCAGGATTCTCCAACCCGAAGGGTTTGACACAACTCCAACAAGGAAGCTTTCCATGCGGAGATGAGAGGTGTTCTGTCTGGTGCCTCCGGATAGCCCCATATGCTGGTCTTCGAACCCAGGCCTCTGAGGAGTGATACCTGGACACCAAAGCAAGAGTTCATAATAGGGCCTAGGGGCCTGTCTGGTTCAATCTTCTGTCTCTGCGGATATCAGTCTGTGTGTCTGCATGGAGGTAGTAGTAGTTGCTCAGCTGGTGTCATAATGCCCCTGTTTGTCCAGTGCGGCTTGCGGTAGTGGGATGTCCTTGGGGACCTTGAGGTTTCTACTATTTTGTAGAGTTGTGGCCAATGGAACGGGCAGTTTCTTAGGAGAGAGCAGGCACAGTTCTGTGGTGTGGCTCCAGAGACCCAAGCCTGGAGGCGGTGTGGGCCACGGCTGTGCAGACAGACATCCAAAAACCCAAACTCAGCTCAGGTTTGGGGCCGAGGTTATGGCAGGCCTGATCTACAGTCCGTGAGGGGAGCTCCTCTGGATATGAAAGAAGGGTGAGAGGGAGGCAGTCGCTCAGTCTTTTGTCTCTTTATATTTTGTCCACAATGGCCGTTTAATGTAGGAGTTGCCTGATGGGTCGTAGAAGTCTCCCTCTCTGGTAGTTTGTCCAGCCCCCAAGAGTATGGGGTCATTCTGTGGGAAGGGAAGAGTCCTCTTTTCTGCTTCATGTGTCCCCCAGTAGAGGGATTCTGGAGCATAGCAGTGGGTACTGACAACTGGAATACTCGCTCTCTGGTTAAGCCTGGGGGCCTATGGATATGACAAGCCCCATATGCAGGATCTTGGTCCAGCCACTGAGAGGCGTTACTTTAATACGGGACTCACGCTACAGGTCACAATGCATGTCTGTGCCCTGGCGGCCCTCAAGCACTGGCGGGGCCTTTCCGACAATGCTGGTTTTCCCACATTGAACGTTGGACAACATGCCAACCACAAGGTTTCTGGCCATGGGGAAGGAGGAATTCTAATTTCTGCATCACGTTCACCCCTGGGCAGTGATTGGAGATAAGGTATGGTTCTGAAGCCTGAAAACCGAGGTTGGGAAGAGATGACGAACTACAGCCATAGCGGGTCCCTTGTGTCCAGGTTGGAGCCAGCTGTCTAGGTGTCGTTTGGGATGTCTTGTCTCAGGCTGGGCCAGACAGGGCATTCGTATTCAGGGTAGGCTGTATAATTGCTTTACAGTCGAGTGGCATGCATTAGATAATCATTTGGGGTTTCTTATTAGCAGCATAGGGCAAAGTTTTTCTTCTGGAGGGCAGGCAGAGTGCTGCATTGTGGCTTCGGAATTCCCAAACTGGAGGGCTTGTGGGCCAGGAGAGTGAGGATGGAAGTCTGAGAACACAAGCTAGGCTTAGGTTTCGGGGAATGGACATGGCAGGCACACTCTGCAGAGCTGAATTGAGATCTCATGAGTCTGAAGTCAGGTCGAGGATCAGACTTTGGCTCAGGTTGGAGTTTCTGTCCATGTTGGCCCCTTCATGAAGGGGGGGGGCATTATGAGGCCATGGGGGTTTTCCCTCTATTAGAGTTGTGAGATGCTCCAAACCGCAAGGATTCCTCTGTGGGACAATTAAGATTTGATGGATGGCTCCAGGACGTCTCATAAGGTATTTTTCCAGAACAGGGTTCTAAGTATGGATGCCTGGGCAGACAGCCTCAATTCCAATTGTCTCCTAGCAACAAGAAACGTTTGATATGCTGGCATGGGGTAGCACCAGAGGGGGCTGAGTTGGAATGGACTTTCCTGAGGATGGTCTTAAATAAGTTGAAATGGACTTTCCTGAGGATGGTCTTAATGTTGGTTTGAGTCCATTGAGACCTTGGTATGGGGCAGTGGCACCAGGGCCCTGAAGGATTCTCCTAACCAGAGGTGATAACAAAGCTCCAATGAGCAAGTTTTCCATGGGGAGAGGAGATTTGTTCTTATTGGTGCCTCAGGAAACCACCATTTGCTGGTATTGGAAATGAGGCCTCTGAGGAGAGATGCATGGGAACCAAAGCAATGGGTCTGATTAGGGCCTAGGGGCCTGTCCAGTTCAATATTCTTCTCTGGGGACATCTTTTGTCTGAGTGGAGGTAGTTGCTCAGCTGGTTTGAGATCACACCTGTTTGTCCTGGGCGGCCTACACTATTGGGATGGCCTCGGTAACTTTGGAGGTTATTCCTAATTTGCAAGGTTGTGGCCAATGGAATGGGAAGAATTCTCTTGAAAGGGAAGCACAGTCCTGAGGTGTGGCTCCAGGGACCCAAGTGTGGAGCGTGTGTGGTCCAGGGCTATTTGGACAAAAGTCTGAAAACAAAAACTCCTCTTTGGTTTGGGTCTGTAGGTATGGCCGGCCCGATATATAGACGGTGAGGAGAATTCTTCGGGATATGAACAAAGGGCGAAAGTGAGGTGCTTGCTCATGTTTATTTTTTCTAGATAGGTGTCACCGATTGCCATGGAATGTCTGGGTGTCCTCATGGGCCATCGATGAGGCTCCCTTTCTGGGGATTTGACCCAATCCCAAGAGTTTGGGGTCATTCTGTGGGAAGGGAGGAGGCCTTTCTGGTTTTTTTTTTTTTACCTCAGGTGGACCACCAAAAGAGGGATTCCACAGCAGAGTCCTGGGGAGGGGCAACTGGACAACCAGAACTCTGTATAACATTGGGACCTAAGAACATGGCAAGCCCCATATGTGGGCTCTTGGTCCAGACACTGAGAGGCCTTCCTTGAGCATAGGGCTCAAATTGAGATTCACAATGTGTTTTTGTGCCCAAGGAGCCCCTCAAGTCAAGGCGTTGCCTAAGTACCATGCTGGTTTCTCCTACACTGAACGTTGCACAATATGGCATCCACAAGTTTTCTGGCCATGGGGAAGAAGGAGTTCTAATTTCTGCAACACTTTCACTCCTGGACTGTGATTGGATTTAAGGTCTAGGTTCTGAAGCCTGAAAACTGAGGTTGGGAAGAGATGAAGACCTAAGGCCATGGTGTGACTGATGTGCTCAGTGTTCGGCCAGCTGTTGAGTGTGGGTTGGGAGGTGCAGGCTCAGGCTGTGGCAGACAGGGAATTGGTGTCCAGGCTAGACTGTATCATTGGGGTGCAGTCGAGTTTCGTGCAGGTTGGTACTCATTTGTGGTTACTGGGTAGCCCCAGAGGGCAACGTTTTTCTTCTGGATGGAAGACACAGTGCCACATAGTGGCTCCAGAATTCCCAAACTGGAAGGCTTGTGGGCCAGGAGTGTGAGGAAAAAATTCTGAGAACACAAGCCAGACTTAGATTTCGGGGTGAGGGGACGGCAGGAACCGTCTGCAGAGATGTTTCGAGATCCCGTGTACCTGAAGACAGAGCTAGGATCAGACGTTGGCTCAGGTTGGAGTTTCTGCCCATGACGGCCCCTTCATGAAGGGGAGGGTGTCACGAGGCCATGGAGGTTTTCCCACGATGGGAATTGTGAGATGCTCCAAACCGCAATGATTCCTTCCGTGGGACAGTCGAGACCTGCTGGATGGCTCCAGGACATCCCATAAGGAAGTTATCCAGAGCAGGGTCTTAAGGAAGAATGCTGGGCAGCCTGCCTCCCATTCCAGGTGTCTCATAGCGCCAAGGCAAGTTCGATCTGCTGGATCTAGGGGAGTAACCGATGCGGGTGTGTTGAAATGGGTGAGTTGAGGATGGGTCATAATGTGCATTTGTGTCCATGAAGACCTTGGAATGGGGTGCTTGATCTGGGGCCTTGAGGGATGTTCGTAACCGGAGGTTTTGATGGAGCTCTAAAGAGTACGTCTCTTATGTAGAGAAGAGAATTGTTTTGATGAGTGCCTAAGGAATCTCCCATATGCTGGTATTGGAAACCAGGCCTCTGAGGAGAGATGCCTGGAAACAAAAGCAATGGATATGATTAGGGCATAGGTGCCTGTCTGGTTCAATCTCTTTCCTGGGGATACGTGTCTATGGATCTGAGGGGAGGTAGTTGCTCGGCTTGTGTCAGATCGCCCCTGTTTGTCCTGGGCAGCCTATAATATTGGGAATGTCCTCGGGATTTTGGAGTTTCTCCTAATCTATAGGGTTGTGGCCAATGGAATGGGCAGAAATCCCCTGGAGAGGGCAGGCACAGTTCTGAGTTTGGCTCTAGGGGCCCAGCCTTGAGGGTGTGTGGGCCAGGCCTGTGGGGAAAGAAGTCTGAAAACACAAACTCCGCTTAGGATTGGGGACATAGGTATGGCACGCCCAATCTACAGTCCGTGATAACACTTCGGGATATGAAAAAGGGTGAGTTTGAGGTGCTTGCTCAGGTTTTGTCTCTGGATTTGTGTCAACAATGTGTGTCGAATGCTGGCGTGGTCTCATGGGTTGTGGACGGCTTTCCTTCTCTGAGGATTTGAACCAATCCCAAGAGTTTGGGTACATTCTGGGGGATGAGAGGTGTCCTTTCTGTTTTTTTATTTTATTTTATGTACCTCATGTGTGCCAATAAAAGAGGGATTCCAGAGCAGAGTCCTTGGGAGGGACAACTGGATAACCCCACCTCTGTTTAAGTTTGGGGGCCTAGGGGCATGGCAAGTCCAATATGTGGGCTCCTGATTCAGACACTGAGAGTTCTTCCATGAGGACAGGGCTCATGCTGAGGGTCACAATGCCTATTTGTGCCCAACAAGGCCCTCAAGCATGGGAAGGGCCTCATGGGCCACGCTGGATTCTCCTACACTGAACTTTGGAGAATATGCCAACCACAAGGTTTCCGGCCATGGCGAAGGAAGAGTTGTGATTTCTGCATCACGTTCACGCCTGGACAGTGATTGGAGTTTAGGTCTAGGTTCTGAAACCCGAAAACCGAGGTTGGGAAGAGATGAAGACCTAAGGACCTGATGGGTACAATGAGCTCAGTGTGTGGCTAGCTGTTGAGTGTAGGTCTGGAGGTGTGGGCTCATGCTGTGTCAGACAGGGCATTAGAGTGCTGCATTGTGGCCCCAGTATAGCCAAATTGTAGGGCTTTTGGGCCAGGGGTGTGAGGACGGTAGTCTGAGAACACAAGCTAGGCTTAGTTTCTGGGGTGAGGGCACAGAAGGCACACTCTGCAGACCTGAATCAAGATCTCATGCACCTGAAGCCAGGGCGAATATCAGACGTTTGCTCAGGTTGGAGTTTCTGTCCATGATGGCCCCTTTATAAAGTGGAGCGTCTCAAGAGGCCATGAATATTTTCCCACAATGGGAGTTGTGAGATGAACCAGACTGCAAAGATTCCTTCTGTGGGACACTTGAGACATGTTGGATGGCTCTAGGATGTCCCATATGGAACGACTCCAGAGTAGGGTTCTAAGGATTGATGCCTGGGCAGCCCGCCTCCCATTCTAGTTGTCTCCTAGCAACAAGGCAGGTTGATCTGCAGGCCCTGGGGGAGAAACCAAGGGGGATGAGTTGACATGGACTCTACCAAGGATAGATCATAATGTGGGTTTAAGTCCAATGAAACCTTGGAATGGGGTGCTTGATCCAGGGCCCTGAAAGATTCTCCTAAACAGAGGTTTTTATAGAGCTCCAAAGAGTACATTTCCTATGTGGAGACGAGATTTTTCTATGAGTGCCTCAGTAATCCCCCATATGCTGGTATTGGTATCCAGGCCTCTGAGGAGAGATGCCTGGAAAAAAAAGCAATGGATCTGATTAGGGCCTAAGTGCCTGTCCAGTTCAATCTTATTCTATGGGGATATCTGTCTCTGGGTCT
The DNA here is from genome assembly GCF_011764305.1 of Mustela putorius furo. Taxonomy (NCBI): domain Eukaryota; kingdom Metazoa; phylum Chordata; class Mammalia; order Carnivora; family Mustelidae; genus Mustela; species Mustela putorius. The sequence continues at coordinate 44,983 of NW_025421710.1, forward strand.
GAGTGGAGGTAGTTTCCTAACTAGTGAAAGATCATCCCTGCTTGTCCTGGGCAGCCAACACTATTGGGATGGCCTAGGGGAGTTTGGAGGTTTCTCCTAATCTATAGGGTTGTGGCTAATGGAAATGGCAGAATTCCCCTGGAGAAGGAAGCCACAGTCCTCAGTTGTGGCTCCAGGGGCCCCAGCTTGGATGGTGTGTGGGCCAGGACTGTGGGGACAGAAGTCTGAAAACACAAACTCAGCTTAGGTTTGGGGATGTATGTATGAAGGCTCGATCTACAGACCTTGAGAATTTTCCGGGCTATGAACAAAGGGCGAGTATGTGGCGTTTGCTCAGGCTTTTGTCTCTGGATTTTGTGCCTACGGTGGCCGTGGAAGGTCGGGGTTTCCTCAAGGGCCATTGACAAGTCTTTCTCTGGTGATTTGGCCTGATCCCAAGTGGTTGGGATCATTTTGTGGATGGGAAGAGTCCTTTCTGTATTTTTTTTTTACCTCCGGTGTCCCAACAAAGAGGGATTCCAGAGCAGTGCCCTGAGTAGGGGTGACTAGACATCTCTAACTCTGGTTGAGATTGGGGGACTAGGGGCTTGGCAAGCCCCATATGTGGGCTGTTGTTCCAGTCACTAAGAGGCTTTACATGAGTTAGGGCTCATGCTGAGGGTCACAATGTGTGTTTGTGCAAATTGTAGCCCTCAGGGATAGGTGGGGCCTCATAGTCCATGCTGCTTTCTCGTATAATGAACGTTGGACCACATGCCAACCACAAGGTTTCTTTCCATGGCGAAGGAGAAGTTCTGATTCTTGTATCACGTTCACTCCTGAGCAGTGAGTGGAGATAAGGTCTAGGTTCTGAAGGTGAAAACTGAGGTTGGGTAGAGATGGTGGCCGAAAGCCATTGTGGGTTTGATATGCTCAGTGTACGGCCAGCTGTCTGGGTGTTGGACTGGAGGTCTGCCTTCAGGCTGTGTCAGACAGGGCTTTAGTGCACAGGCTAGTTTGTATAATTGGGGTATGGTCGAGTGACATGCAGGTTGTTACTCATTTGGCGTTTCTGGTTAGCCCTATAGGGCAACATTTTTCTTCTGGAGGGCAGGCAGAGTGCTGCATTGTGTCTCCAGAATTGCCAAACTGGAGGGGTGTGGCCAGGATTGTGAAGACGGAAGTCTGAGAACACAAGTTAGGCTTAGGTTTCTTGACGAGGGCACAGCAGGCACACTCTCAAGTGCTGAATCGAGATCTCGTGCTTCTGATTTCAGGGCGCGGATCGGACTTTGGCTTACGATGGAATTTCTGTCCATGATGGCCCATTTATGAAGGTGTGGGGCTTCATGAGGATATGGAGGTTTTCTCACAGTGGGATTGTGTGATGCTTCAAACCACAAGGATTCATTCTGCGAGACAGTCAAGACAGGTTGGTTGGATTCAAGACGTCCCATAAAGAAATTCTCCAGAGCAGGGTTCTAAGGATGGATGCCTGGGCAGCCCACCTCGCATTCCAACTGTCTCCTAGTGACAAGGCAGGTTTGATCTGCTGGCTCTGGGTGAGCAGCCGATTGGGCTGATTTGAAATGGACTCTCCTGAGGATGGATCATAATGTAAGTTTGTGTCCTTGGAGACCTTGGAATTGGGCCATGGTGCCAGCGCCCTGAAGGATCCTCCTAACCTGAGGTATTGACACAGCTCCAAAGAGCAAGTTTCTCATGTGGAGATGAGATCTGTTCTGATTGTTTCCTTAGGAAACCCCCATATTCTGATATTGGAAACCAGGCCTCTGAGGAGAGATACATAGAAACCAAAGCAATGGATCAGAAGTTGGCTCAGGTTGGAGTTTCTGACCATGATGGCCCCTTTATAAAGGGGAGCATCTCATGAGGCCATGTAGGTTTTCCCACGATAGGAGTTGTGAGATGTTCCAATCTGCAAGGATTCCTTCTGCGGGACAGTCAAGACCTGTTGGAAGGCTCCCAGGACATCCCATATGGAACGGCGCCAGAGCAGGATTCCAACGATGGATGCCTAGAGAGTCTGCTTTGCATTCAAGTTGTCTCCTAGCGACAAGGCAGGTTTGATATTCTGGCTCTGGGGGAGTAATCAACGGGGCTGAGTTGAAATGTACTCTCCTGCCGAATGGTCATAATGCACGTTTGTGTCCATGGAGACCTTGGAATAGGGCGGTGGCTCCGGTTACATGAAGGTTTCTCCTAACTGGAGGTTTTTACAGAGCTCCAAAGGATAAGTTTCCCATGTGGAGACAAGATTTGTTCTGATTGGTATCTCTGGAAGCCCCCATATGCTGGTATTGGAAAACAGGCCTCGGAGGAGAGATGCTAAGAAACAAAAGCAATGGAACCAATTACGTTCTAGGGGCCTGTCCAGTTTAATGCCTCTCTCTTGGGATATCTGTCTACGGGTGAGTTGAGGTCGTTGCTCAGCTTTTGACAGATCACCCCTCTTTGTACTGGGCGGCCTACACTATTGAATGGCCTCTGGGACTTTGGAGGTTTCTCCTAATCTGTAGGGTTGTGGCCAATGGAATGGGAAGAATTTCCTTGGAGAGGGCAGGCACAGTCCTGAGGTGTGGCTCCAGGGGCCTCAGCCTGGAGTGTGTGTGGGACAGGGATGTCAGGGTAGAAGTCTGAAAACACGGTTTCGGGACGTAGGTATGGCAGGCCCGATCTACAGATTATGAGGAGTATTTTTTGGGCTATGACCTAAGGGTGAGGCTTATGTCTCTGGATTTTGTGTCAATAGTGGCCGTGGAATGTCGGGCTGGCCTCATGGGCCATGGAGGAGTCTTTCTCTCTGGGGATGGCCTGATCCCAAGTGATTGGGGTCATCTGTGGGTGGGAGGAATCCTTTCTGTGTTTACTTACCTCAAAAGTCCCACCAAAGAGGGATTCCAGAGCAGAGCCCTGAGTAGGGGTGACTAGATGTCTCTACCTCTGGTTAAGATTGGGTGACTGGGGCATGGCAGGCTCCATATGTGGGCTCATGGTCCAGCCACTGAGAGGCTTTACTTGAGGACAGGGCTCAAACTGAGGGTCCCAGTGTGTGTTTGTGCCCACCGCAGCTCTTGAGCATGGGCAGGGTCTCAGGGACCCTACACTACCCTCAGGGGCCCTACTACTACTCCTGTAGGCCCTTCAGGGGTCCTACACTGAACTTTGGATAAGATGCCAACCACAAGATTCTGGCGAGAGGGAAGGAGGAGTTATGATTTCTGCATCACGTTCACCCATGGGAAATGAGTAGAGATAAGGTATAAGTTTCTGTAGCCTGAAAACCAGGTTGGAAAGAGATGGCAACCTAAGGCCATGGCAGTTCAGATGTTCTCAGTGTACGGCAAGCTGTCTGGGTGTCGGTTGGGAATTCAGGCCTCAGGTTGTGTCAGACAGGGCATTAGTGCACAGACTAGACGATATAATTGGTGTACAGTTGAGTGGCATGCAGGTTTATCCTCATTTGAGGTTTCTGGGAAGACCCATAGGGCAACGTTTTTCTTCTAGAGGGCAGGCAGAGTGCAGCACTGTGTCATCGGAAATCGCAAAATGGAGGGCGTGTGGTCCAGGAGAGTGAGGACGGAAGTCTGAGAACACTAGCTATGCTTAGGTTTTGGGGTGAGGGCACAGCAGGTGCACTCTGAAGAGCTTAATCAAGATCTCGTGCATCTGAAGTCAAGGCGAAGATCAGCCTTTGGGTCAGGTTGGAGTTTCTTTCCATGATCCGCCTTCATGAAGATTTGGGGCATCATGTGACCTTGGAAGCTTTCCATGATATGAGTTGTGAGGTGGTCCATGCACAAGGATTCCTGTGGGACAGTCGAAACCTGTTGGATGGCTCAAGGATGTCCCATAAGAAACGACGCAAGAGCAAGATTCTAAGGGTTCTAAGGATCTCTAAGGAGAGATGCCTGGAAACCAAAGCAATACATCCGAAAGGTGCCTATGGGCCTGTTCGTTCCTTTTTACCTCTGGGGACATCAGTCTACAGGTCTGAGTGCCGGTAGGGGCTCAGATGGGCCCAGATTGCCCCTGTTTGTCCTGGGATGCCACAAATATAGGGATGGCCTCAGGGACTTTGGAGGTTTATCCTATTAGTAGGGTTGTGGGCATTGGAATGGGCACATACAATTCCCTTGGAGAGTGCAAGCACAGTCTTCATGTTGGGCTCCAGGGTCCTGAGCCTGCAGGGTGTGTAGGCTAGGGCTGTTTAGACAGTTGTCTGAAAACACAAACTCGGCTTATATTTCGGGTCATAGGTATGGCAGGACTGATCGACAGACCATGAGGAGAACACTTCGGGATATGAAAAAAGGGCGAGTGTGAGGCTCTTGCTCAAGTTTTTGTCTCTGGATATCGTGTCACTCATGGTCGTGAAATTTCCGGGTGACTTCATGGGAAATGGACCAGTCTTATTCTCTGCTGGTTTGTCCCCGTCCAAAGTGTTTGGGGACATTCTGAGGGATGGAAGAAGTCCGTTGTTCTTGATTTGTTTTGTTTTTCAACTTCAGGAGTCCCACCAAATGAGGGATTCCAGAGTAGAGCCGTGGGGACGGGCGACTGGACAGCCAGAAATCTGGTTAAAAATTGGGGCCTAGGGACATGTCAAACCCATTATGACATCTAATGGTCCAGCCACTGAGAGGACGTACTAGAGGACAGGACTCACGCTGAGGGTCACAATGCGTGCTTATGCCCTCATCGCACTCAAGAATGGGTGAGGACTCAGGGTGAATGCTGGTTTCTCCTACACTGAACGTTGGACAACATGGCAACCACAAGGTTTCTTGCCATGGGTAAGGAAGTGTTCTGATTTCTGCATCACAGTGACACGTGGGCAGTGATTGGAGATAAGGTCTAGGTCCTTAAGCCTGAAAATTGAGGTAGGGAACAGATGATGACCTAAGGCCATGGCGGGTCTGATGTGCTCAGTGTGCGGTCTGCTGTCTGGGTGTTGGTCACGAGGTCCAGGCTCAGGTTGTCAGACAGTGCATTAGTGCCCAGGTTAGACTATATATTTTGGGTGCATTCGAGTGCCGTGTAAGTTCTTATCTGAAGAACTCTTCAGGATATGAGGAATGAGCGAGTCTGAGGCGCGTGCTCAGGGATTTGTCTCTGGATTTTGTATCAGCGATGGCCGTGGAATGTTGGGGAGTCCTAATGGGCCATGGACGAATCTTGCTCTCTGTGGATTTGGCCCGATCCCAATTGTTTTTCGTCAATCTGTGGGATGGGAGGACTCCTTTCAGGTTTGTTACCTCAGGTGTCCCCCCAAAAGAGGAATTCCAAAGCAGAGCCCTGGGGAAGAGTGTAGGGACAACCCGAACTATGGTTAAAAATTCGGGACTAGGGGCATGGCAAGCCCAATATGCTGTCTCTCCATCCAGCCACTGAGAGGCATTACCAGAGGACTAGGCTCAGGCTGAGGTTCACAATGTGTGTTTGTGACCAAAGTGGCCCGCAAGCATAGGCAGGGCCTCATGGGCCACACTGGTTTCAAGTACACTGAACCTTGGACAACATGCCAACCACAAGGTTTCTTGCCATGGGGAAAGAGTTCTGATTTCTGCATCATTTTCAAACCCGGGCCGTGATTGGAGATAAGGTCTAGGTCCTGAAGCCTGAAAACCGAGATTGAGAAGAGATGACGACATAAGGCCATGGCGAGTCCGATGTGCTCAGTGTTCGGCCAGCTGTCTGGGTGGGGCCAGGAGGTCCAGGATCAGGGTGTGTCAGAAGGGCATTAGAGCCCAGGTCAGCCTATATATTTGAAGTATAGCCGAATGGTGTGCCCTGTTGATCCCCATTTCGGGTTTCTGGGTACCTCCAGAGGGCAATGTTTTATTTCTGGAGGGCAGGCAGAGAGCTGCATTGCAGTTCTGGATTGCCAAACTGGAGGGCTTGTGGGCCAGTAGTCTGAGGACGGATGTCTGAGAACTCAAGCTAGGCCTAGGTTTCTGCGTTAGGATATGGCAGGCACAATCTACAGACCTGAATCGAGATCTCGTGCATCTGAAGTCAGGGCGAGGATCAGACGATCGCTCAGGTTGGACATTCTGTCCCTGATGGCCCCTTCTTGAAAGGGGGGTGGATCACGAGGCCATGGGGGTTTTCCCACAATGGGAGTTGTGAGAAGCTCCCAACTGCAAAGATTCTTCTGCAGGACAATTGAGACCTGTTGGTTGGCTCCAGGACAACTATTCTGAGCAGGGTTCTAAGGATGGATGGCTGGGTAGCCCACCTCGCATTCCAACTGTCTCCAAGCAACAAGACAGGTTAGATCTGCTGGATCTGGGGGAGCAACCGAGGAGGCTGAGTTGAAATGGACTCTCCCGTTGATGTGTCCTAATATGATTTTGTGTCTATGAGGACCTTGGAATGAAGCGGTGGGACTGGGGCCCTGAAGTGTTCTCTTAAAGAGAGGCTTTCACATAGCTCCATCTTGCATGTTTCCCTTGAGTATATGAGATTTGTTCTGATGTGTGAGTCATGAAACATCCATATGCTGTTATTGAAATCCAGGCTTCTTAGGAGAGATGCCTGGAAAACAAAGCAATGGATCCGATAGGTGCCTTGGGGCCTCTTCATTCCTTTTTACGTCTGGGGACATCAGTCTACGGATCTGAGTGCCGGTAGGCGCTCAGATGGGCCCAGATTGCCCCAGTTTGTCCTGGGAAGCCACAAATATTGGGTTGGCCTCAGGGACTTTGGAGGTTGATTCTATTAGTTGGGTTGTGGCCATTGCAGTGGGCACATACAATTCCCTTGGAGATGGCAATCACCGTCGTCAGGTTTGGCTCCAGGGGCCTGAGCCTGTAGGGTGTGTAGGCCAGGGCTATTTGGACAGTTGTCTGAAAACACAAGCTCGGCTTATGTTTCGGGTCATAGGTATGGCAGGACTGATCTACAGACCACGAGAAGACCTCTTCGGGATATGAAAAAAGGGCGAGTGTGAGGCTCTTTCTCAAGTTTTTGTCTCTGGATATCGTGTCACTCATGGTCGTGAAATTTCCGGGTGACTTCATGGGAAATGGACGAGTCTTACTCTCTGGGTTTTGGCCCCGTCCAAAGAGTTTGGGGTCATTCTGTGGGATGGAAGAAGTCCGTTGTTCTCTTGTTGTTGATTTGTTTTGTTTTGTTTTTCGACCTCAGGTGTCCCACCAAATGGGGGATTCCAGAGTAGAGCCCTGGGGAGGGGCGACTGGACAACCAGAAATCTGGTTAAAAATTGGGGCCTAGGGACATGTCAAGCCCATTATGACATCTAATGGTCCAGCCACTGAGAGGACGTACTAGAAGACAGGACTCACGCTGAGGGTCACAATGCGTGTTTAAGCCCTCGTCGCACTCAAGAATGGGCGGGGCCTCAGTGTGAATGCTGGTTTCTTCTACACTGAACGTTGGACAACATGCCAACCACAAGGTTTCTTGCCATGGGTAAGGAAGAGTTCTGATTTCTGCATCAGGGTCACCGGTGGGCAGTGATTGGAGATAAGGTCTAGGTTCTGAAGCCTGAAAACTGAGGTAGGGAAGAGATGATGACCGAAGGCCATGGTGGATCTGATGTGCTCAGTGTGCGGTCAGCTTTCTGGGTGTTGTTCACAAGGTCCGGGCTCAGGTTGTCAGACAGTGCATTACTGCCCAGGTTAGACTATATATTTTGGGTGTATTCCAGTGCCTTGTAGTTTCTTATCTGAAGAACTCTTCAGGATATGAAGAATGAGCGAGTCTGAGGTGCGTGCTCAGGGATTTGTCTCTGGATTTTGTATCAGCGATGGCCGTGGAATGTTGGGGAGGCCTAATGGGCCATGGACGAATCTTGATCTCTGTGGATTTGGCCCGATCCCAATTGTTTTTCGTCAATCTGTGGGATGGGAGGACTCCTTTCAGGTTTGTTACCTCAGGTGTCCCACCAAAAGAGGAATTCCAAAGCAGAGCCCTGGGGAAGAGTGTAGGGACAACCCGAACTATGGTAAAAAATTGGGGCCTAGGGGCATGGCAAGCCCAATATGCTGTCACTCCATCTAGCCACTGAGAGGCCTTACCTGAGGACTGGTCTCAGGCTGAGGGTTACAATGTGTGTTTTTGACCAATGTGGCCCGCAAGCATGGGCGGGACCTCAGGGTGAATGCTGGTTTCTCCTACACTGAACCTTGGACAACATGCCAACCACAAGGTTTCTTGCCATGGGGAAAGAGTTCTGATTTCTGCATCATTTTCAAACCCGGGCCGTGATTGGAGATAAGGTCTAGGTTCTGATGCCTGAAAACCTAGATTGAGAAGGAATGACGACCTAAGGCCATGACGGGTCCGATGTGCTCAGTGTGCGGCCAGCTGTCTGGGTGGGGACAGGAGGTCCAGGATCAGGCTGTGTCAAAAGGGCATTAGTGCCCAGGTCAGCCTATATATTTGGGCATAGCCGAATGGTGCGCCCGGTTGATCCCCATTTGGTGTTTCTGGGTAGCTCCAGAGGGCAATGTTTTATTTCTGGAGGGCAAGCAGAGTGCTGCATTGTAGTTCTGGATTGCCAAACTGGAGGGCTTGTGGGCCAGTAGTCTGTGGACGGAGGTCTGACAATCCAAGCTAGGCCTAGGTTTCTGGGTGAGGATATGGCAGGCACATTCTACAGACCTGAATCGAGATCTCGTGCATCTGAAGTCAGGGCGAGGATCAGAAGTTCGCTCAGGTTGGACATTCAGTACCTGATGGCCCCTTCTTGAAAGGGGGGTGGATCACGAGGCCATGGGGGTTTTCCCACGATGGGAGTTGTGAGAAGCTCCCAACTGCAAAGATTCTTCTGCAGGACAATTGAGACCTGTTGGTTGGCTCCAGGACAACGATTCCGAGCAGGGTTCTGAGGATGGATGGCTGGGTAGCCCACCTCACATTCTAATTGTCTCCAAGCAACAAGACAGGTTAGATCTGCTGGATCTGGGGGAGCAACCGAGGAGGCTGAGTTGAAATGGACTCTCCCGTTGATGTGTCCTAATATGATTTTGTGTCTATGAGGACCTTGGAATGAAGCGGTGGGACTGGGGCCCTGAAGTGTTCTCTTAAAGAGAGGCTTTCACATAGCTCCATCTTGCATGTTTCCCTTGAGTATATGAGATTTGTTCTGATGTGTGAGTCATGAAACATCCATATGCTGTTATTGAAATCCAGGCTTCTTAGGAGAGATGCCTGGAAAACAAAGCAATGGATCCGATAGGTGCCTTGGGGCCTCTTCATTCCTTTTTACGTCTGGGGACATCAGTCTACGGATCTGAGTGCCGGTAGGTGCTCAGATGGGCCCAGATTGCCCCAGTTTGTCCTGGGAAGCCACAAATATCGGGTTGGCCTCAGGGACTTTGGAGGTTGATTCTATTAGTTGGGTTGTGGCCATTGGAGTGGGCACATACAATTCCCTTGGAGATGGCAATCACCGTCGTCAGGTTTGGCTCCAGGGGCCTGAGCCTGTAGGGTGTGTAGGCCAGGGCTGTTTGGACAGTTGTCTGAAAACACTACCTTGGCTTATGTTTCGGGTCATAGGTATGGCAGGACTGATCTACAGACCACGAGGAGACTTCTTCGGGATATGAAAAAAGGGCGAGTGTGAGGCTCTTTCTCAAGTTTTTGTCTCTGGATATCGTGTCACTCATGGTCGTGAAATTTCCGGGTGACTTCATGGGAAATGGACGAGACTTACTCTCTGGGTTTTGGCCCCGTCCAAAGAGTTTGGGGTCATTCTGTGGGATGGAAGTAGTCCGTTGTTCTCTTGTTGTTGATTTGTTTTGTTTTGTTTTTCGACCTCAGGTGTCCCACCAAATGGGGGATTCCAGAGTAGAGCCCTGGGGAGGGGCGACTGGACAACCAGAAATCTGGTTAAAAATTGGGGCCTAGGGACATGTCAAGTCCATTATGACATCTAATGGTCCAGCCACCGAGAGGACGTACTAGAGGACAGGACTCACACTGAGGGTCACAATGCGTGTTTATGCCCTCGTCGCACTCAAGAATGGCCGGGGCCTCAGGGTGAATGCTGGTTTCTCCTACACTGAACGTTGGACATCATGCCAACCACAAGGTTTCTTACCATGGGTAAGGAAGAGTTCTGATTTCTGCATCACAGTCACCCCTGGGCAGTGATTGGAGATAAGGTCTAGGTTCTGAGGCCTGAAAACTGAGGTAGGGAAGAGATGATGACCTAAGGCCATGGTGGGTCTGATGTTCTCAGTGTGCGGTCAGCTGTCTGGGTGTTTGTTGGTCACGAGGTCCTGGCTCAGGTTGTCAGACAGTGCATTAGTGCCCAGGTTAGACTATATATTTTGGGTGCCTTCGAGTGCCGTGTAAGTTCTGATCTGAGGAGCTCTTCAGTATATAAAGAATGAGCGAGTCTGAGCGCGTGGTCAGGCTATTGTCTCTGAATTTTGTATCAGCGATGGCCGTGGAATGTTGGGGAGGCCTCATGGGCCATGGACGAATCTTGCTCTCTGTGGATTTGGCCCGATCCCAATTGTTTTTCGTCAATCTGTGGGAAGGGAGGCCTCCTTTCAGGTTTGTTACCTCAGGTGTCCCACCAAAAGAGGAATTCCAAAGCAGAGCCTGGAGGAGAGTAAAGGGACAAACTGAACTATGTTTAAAACTTGCGGCATAGGGGCATGGCAAGCCCAATATGCTGTCTCTCCATCCAGCCACTGAGAGGTCTTACATGATCCAAAGAGTTTGGGGTCATTCTGTGGGACGGAAGAAGTCCGTTTTTTGTTGTTGTTGTTTTATTTTGTTTTGTTTTGTTTTTCAACTTTAGGGGTCCCTCCAAATGAGGGATTCCAGAGTAGAGCCCTGGGGAGCGGCGATTAGACAACCAAAAATCTGGTTAACATTGGGTCCTAGGGACAGCTAGATTTGGGTTTCATGGCGAGGGCACGGCATGTACCCCCTGAAGATCTGAAGCAATATCTCATGCATCTGAAGTCAGAGCGAGGATCAGGCGTTGGCTCAGCTTGGATTTTCTGTTCATGACGGTCCCTTCATACAGGGAGCCAAATCTCGAGGCCGTGGAGGTTTTCCAACGTTGGGAGTGGTGGGATGCCCCCTCCAAGGATTCCTTCTGCGGGACAATTGAGACCAGTTGGACAGCTCCAGAACATCCCATATGGATGAGTCCAGACCAACGTTCGAGGATGGATGCCTGGGAAGCCCGCCTCGCATTCCAATTGTCTCCTAGGGACAAGACAGTTTAGATCTGATGGCTCTGCGGGAGCAACCAGGGTGGCTGAGTTGAAATGTACTTTCCTGAAGATGGGTCTAATGTGTGTTTGTGTCCATGAGGGCCTTGGAATGGGGCGGTGGCACTGGGACCATGAAGTATTCTCCTAAGCTTTTGACATAGCTCCCATGCACATGTTTCCTTGTGGAGACGAGGTTTGTTCTGATGGGTGCCTCAGGAAAACCCCAATTATGGTACTGGAACCCAGGGTTTTGAGGAGACATGCCTGTAAACCAAAGCAATGGATCCGATTTTGGCCTAGGGTCCTGTCTAGTTCAATCTTCTTCTCTGAGGACATCCATCTAGGGTATGAGTGGAGGTAGAGGCTCAGGTGGTGACAGACTGAACTTTTTGTCCCGGGTGACCTATACTATTGGGATGGCCTCAGGGACTTTGGAGGGTTATCCTAATTTGTACGATTTTGGACAATGGAATGGGCTGAATTCCCATGGATTGGGTAGGCACAGTCCTACTGTGTGGCTCCAGGGTCCCCAGCCTGTGGCCCAGGACTTTGAGGACAGAAGTCTGAAAACAGAAACTCAGCTTATGTTTGGGGACGTAGGTATGGCAGGCCTGATCTACAAACCATGAGAAGACATCTTCAGTATATGAAGATAGGGCGGGTCTGAGGCGCTTGCTTAGGCTTTTGTCTCTGGATTTTGTTTCAGAGATGGCCGTGGAATGTCGAGGAGGCCTCATAGGCCATGGAGGAATCTTGCTCTCTGTGTATTTGGCGCGATCCCAATTGTTTTTCTTCAATCTGTTGGATGGAGGACTCCTTTCAGGGTTGTTAACTCAGGTGTCCCACCAAAAGAGGAGTTCCAAAGCAGAGTCCTGAGGAAGAGTGAAGGGACAACCCGAACTATTGTTAAAAATTGGGGCCTAGAGGCATGGCAAGCCCAATATGCTGTCTCTTCATCCAGCCACTGAGAGGTCTTACCTGAGGACTGGGCTAAGGCTGAGGGTCACAATGTGTGTTTGCCACCTATGTGGCCCGCGAGCAATGGCGTGGCGTCATTGGACACACTGGTATCCACTACACTGAACATTATACAACAAGCCTACCACAAGGTTTCTTGCCATCGGGAAAGAGTTCTGATCTGCATCATTTTCAAACATGGGCAGTGATTGGAGATAAGGTCTATGTTCTAAATCCTGAAAACCGAGGCTGGGAAGAGATAACGATCTAAGGCAATGGTTGGTCCGATGTGCTCAGTGAGCGGCCAGCTGTATGGGTGGGGCCAGGAGGTCCAGGCTCAGCCTCTGTCAGAAAGGGCATTATTGCCCAGGTCAGCCTATATATTTTGGGTACAGCCAAGTGGCGTGCAGGTTGATCTTCATTTGGGGTTTCTGGGTAGCCCCAGAAGTCAATGTTTTTCTTCTGGAGGGCAGGCAGAGTGCTGCATTATAATTCTGGATTGCCAAACTGGAGCGCTTGTGGGCAATTTGTCTGAGGATGGAAGTCTGAGGACACAAGCTAGGCTTAGGTTTCCGGGTGCGGACATGGGAGGCACAATCTACAGATCTGAACCGAGATCTCATGCATCTGAAGTCAGGGTGAGGATCAGACGATCGCTCAGTTTGGACCTTATGTCCCTGAGGGCCACTTCACGAAGGGGGGGGATTACGAGGCCATGGGGGTTTTCTCACGATGGGAGTTCTGAGAAGCTCCCAACTGCAAAGATTCTTCTGCAGGACAATTGAGACCTGTTGGTTGGCTCCAGGACAACGATTCCGAGCAGGGTTCTAAGGATGGTAGGCTGGGTAGCCCACCTCGCATTCCAATTGTCTCCTAGCAAAAAGACAAGTTAGATCTGCTGGATCTGGGGGAGCAACCGAGGAGGCTGAGTTGAAATGGACTCTCCTGTGGATGGGTCCTAATGTGTTTTTGTGTCTATGGAGACCTTGGAATGACGCGGTTGCACTGGGGCCATGAAGGGTTCTCCTAAACAGAGGCTTTGACATCACTCCCACGTGCAAGTTTCCCATGTGTAGATGAGATTTGTTCTGGTGGGTGAGTCAAGAAACAGCCATATGCTGGTACTGAAATCCAGGCCTCTGAGGAGAGATGCCTGGAAACCAAAGCAATGGATCCAATTAGGGCCTAGGGGCCTGTTCGTTGCTTTTTACCTCTGGGGATATCAGTCTACAAGTCTGAGTGCAGGTAGGTTCTCAGATGGGCTCAGATTGCTCCTGTTTGTCCTGGGAAGCCACCACTATTGGGATGACCTCAGGGACTTTGGAGGTTTATCCTATTAGTAGCGTTGTGGCCATTGGAATGGGCACACAGAATTCCCTTGGAGAGGGCAAGTACAGTCCTAAGCTTGGCTCCAGGGGCCTAAGCCTGTAGGCTGTGTAGGCCAGGGCTGTTTGGACAGTTGTCTGAAAACAGAAACTCGGCTTATGTTTCGGGTCATAGGTATGGCAGGACTAATCTACAGACCATGAGGAGAACTCTTCGGGATATGAAAAAAGGGCGATTGTGAGGCTCTTGCTCAAATTTTTATCTCTGGATATCATGCCATTCATGGTCATGAAATTTCTGGGTGACTTCATGGGAAATGGACGAGTCTTACTCCCTGGGTGTTTGGCCCAATCCAAAGAGTTTGGGGTCATTCTGTGGGATGGAAGAAGTCCGTTTTTTGTTCTTGTTGTTTTGTTTTGTTTTGTTTTGTTTTTCAACCTCAGGGGTCCCACCGAATGAGGGATTCCAGAGTAGAGCCCTGGGGAACGGCGATTAGACAACCAGAAATCTGGTTAAAATTGGGTCCTAGGGACAGCTAGACTTGGGATTCAGGGCGACGGCACGGCATGTACCTCCTGAAGATCTGAAGCAATATCTCATACATCTGAAGTCAGAGCGAGGATCAGACGTTGGCTCAGCTTGGATTTTCTGTTCATGATGGCCCCTTCATAAAGGGAGCCGAATCTCGAGGCCGTGGAGGTTTTCCCACGTTGGGAGTGGTGGGATGCCCCCTCCAAGGATTCCTTCTGCGGGACAATTGAGACCTGTTGGACAGCTCCAGGACATCCCATATGGATGAGTCCAGACCAACGTTCGAGGATGGATGCCTGGGAAGCCCGCCTCGCATTCCAATTGTCTCCTAGCGACAAGACAGTTTAGATATGATGGCTCTGCGGGAGCAACCGGGGTGGCTGAGTTGAAATGGACTTTCCTGAGGATGGGTCTAATGTGTGTTTCTGTCCATGAGGGCCTTGGAATGGGGCGGTGGCACCGGGACCCTGAAGTATTCTCCTAAGCTTTTGACATAGCTCCCATGCACAAGTTTCCTTGTGGAGACGAGTTTGGTTCTGATGGGTGCCTCAGGAAAACCCCAATGCTGGTATTGGAATCCAGGGTTTTGAGGAGATATGCCTGTAAACCAAAGCAATGGATCCGATTTTGGCCTAGGGTCCTGTCTGGTTCAATCTTCTTCTCTGGGGACATCCATCCTGGGTATGAGTGGAGGTAGATGCTCAGCTGGTTTCAGACTGACCTTTTTTGTGCCGGGCGACCTACACTATTGGGATGGCCTCAGAGACTTTGGAGGGTTCTCCTAATTTGTACGATTTTGGACAATGGAATGGGCTGAATTCCCATGGATTGGGTAGGCACAGTCCTAATGAGTGGCACCAGGGTCCCCAGCCTGGATGGTGTGTGGCCCAGGACTTTGAGGACAGAAGTCTGAAAACACAAACTCAGCTTATGTTTGGGGACGTAGGTATGGCAGGCCCGATCTACAAACCATGAGAAGACATCTTCAGGATATGAAGAAAGTGCGAGTCTGAGGCGCTTGCTCAGACTTTTGTCCCTGGATTTTGTTTCAGCGACGGCCGTGGAATGTCGAGGAGGCCTCATGGGCCATGGATGAATCTTCCTCTCTGTGGATTTGGCCTGATCTCAATTGTTTTTCGTCAATCTGTTGGATGGAGGACTCCTTTCAGGGTTGTTACATCAGGTGTCCCACCAAAAGAGGTATTCCAAAGCAGAGCCCTGGGGAAGAATGAAGGAACGACCCGAACTATGATTTAAAATTGGGGCGTATGGGCATGGCAAGCCCAATATGCTGTCTCTTCTTCCAGACACTGAGAGGTCTTACCTGAGGCCTGGGCTAAGGCTGTGGGTCACAATGTGAGTTTGCCACCTATGTGGCCCACGAGCAATGGCGGGGCTTCATCGGGCAAACAGGTTTCCACTACACTGAACGTTGGAAAAACAGCCAACCACAAGGTTCTTGCCATTGGGAAGGAGTTCTGATTTCTGCATCATTTTCAAACCTGGGCAGTGATTGGAGATTAGGTCTAGGATCTGAATCCTGAAAACCGAGGTTGGGAAGAGATAACGACCTAAGGCAATGGCTGGTCCTATGTTCTCAGTGAGCGGCAAGCTGTCTGGTTGGGGCCAGGAGGTCCAGGCTCAGGCTGTGTCAGAAAGGGCATTATTGCCCAGGTCAGCCTATATATTTGGGGTACAGCCAAGTGGCGTGCAGGTTGATCCTCATTTGGGGTTTCTAGGTAGCCCCAGAGGGCAATATTTTTCTTCTGGAGGGCAAGCAGAGTGCTGCATTGTAATTCTGGATTGCCAAACTGGAGGGCTTGTGGGCCATTAGTCTGAGGACGGAAGTCTGAGGCACAAGCTAGGCTTACGTTACTGGGTGAGGACATGGCAGGCACAATATACAGACCTGAATCGAGATCTCGTGCATCTGTATTCAGGGTGAGGATCAGACTATTTTTCAGGTTGGATCTTATGTCCCTGATGGCCCCTTCATGAAGGGGGGGGTATCTCGAGGCTATGGGGTTTTCTAAAGATGGGAGTTGTGAGAAGCTCCCAACTGCAAAGATTCTTCTGCAGGAAAATTGAGACCTGTTGGTTGGCTCCAGGCCAATGATTCTGAGCAGGGTTCTAAGGCTGGATGGCGGGGTAGGCCACCTCACATTCCAATTGTCTCCTAGCAACAAGACAATTTAGATCCGCTGGATCTCGCGGAGCAACCGAATATGCTGAGTTGAATTGGACTCTTCCGTGCCTGTGTCCTAATATGATTTTGTGTCTATGGAGGCCTTGTAATGGGGCAGTGGCACACAGGCCCTGAAGGATTCTCCTAACTGGAGGTTTTGAGACATCTTCAAAGGATAATTTTCCCATGTGGAGGAGAGATTTGTTCTGATTGCTGCCTCATGATATCCCCATATGCTAATATTGGAAACCAGGCCTCTGAGGAGAAATACCTGTAACCGAAAGCAATGAATCTGATTCAGGCCTCGGGGCCTGTCTGATTCAATCTTCTTCTCTGGGGACATCCATCTACGCTGAGTAGATGTAGATGCTCAGCTGGTTTCAGATGACCCTTGTTTGTCCTGGGCGGCCTACATTATTGGGATGTCCTTGGGGACTCTGGAGGTTTGTCCTAATTTGTACGATTGTGGACAATGGAATGGGCAGAATTCCCGTGGTATGGACAGGCACAGTCCTGATGTGTGGCTCCAGGGGCCCCAGCCTGAAGGGTCTGTGGGCCAGGAATGTGGGGACAGAAGTCTGAAAACACAAACTCGGCTTAGTTTGGGAAGTAGGTATGGCAGGCTCGATCCACAGACCGTGAGGAGAACTCTTCGGGATACGACAAAAGAGCGAGTGTGAGGCACTTGCTCAGACTTTTGTCTCTGGAATTGTTGTCAACGATGGCTGTGGAATCTCGGGGAGGCCTCATGGGCCATGGACGAGACTTCCTCTCTGTGAATTTGGTCCAATCCCAATTGTTTTGGGTCAATCTGAAGGATGGGAGGAGTCCTTTTAGTTTTGTTACCTCAGGTGTCCCACCCAAAGAGGGATTCCAAAGCAGAGCTCTGGGGAGGGATGAATGGACAACACGAACAATCCAATTGGGGTGAGGTCGAGAACCGAGCAGGTTGATCCTCATTTGGGGTTTATGGAGATCCCCATAGAGCAACGTTTTTCTTCTGGAGGGCCAGCATAGGGCTGCATTTTGGTTCCAGAATTCCAAGTCTTGAGGACATGTTTGCCAGGAGTGTGAGGAAGGAAGTCTGAAAACACAAGTTAGATGGGGTTTGGTCCCACTGTGTAGAGGCTGAATCGAGATCTGCTGCATCTGAGGTCAGGGCGAGTATCAGATGTTGCCTCAAGCTGGAGTTTGTGTCCATGACGGCCCCTTCCTGAAGGGGGTGGGGCGTCATGAGGCCAGGGAGGTTTCCCTAAGCTGGGAGTTGTGAGCTGCTCCAAATTTCAGTTTCCTTCTTCAGGACAGTCGAGTACTATTGGATGGTTCCAGGATGCCCCATACAGAAAGACTCGAGAGCAGGGGCCTAAGCATGGATGCCGAGAAACGTCAACTCACCTTCCCATTGCCTGGTCGAGACAAGGCACGCTCAATCTGCGGGCTCTTGGGTGAGCTACCCAGAAGGCTGAGTTTAAATGGACTTTCCTGAGGATGAGTCATAATGTGGGTTGGTGGACATGGAGACCTCGGATTGTGGCAGTAGCTAAGGGACTCTGCAGGATTCTCCAACCTGAAGGGTTTAACACAACTCCAACAAGGAAGCTTTCCATGGGGTGATGAGAGGTGTTCTGTCTGGTGCCTCAGGATAGCCCCATATGCTGGTCTTCGAACCCAGGCCTCTGAGGAGTGATACCTGGACACCAAAGCAAGAGTTCATAATAGGGCCTAGGGGCCTGTCTGATTCAATCTTCTGTCTCTGCGGATATCAGTCTGTGTGTCTACATGGAGGTAGTAGTTGCTCAGCTGGTGTCATAATGCCCCTGTTTGTCCAGTGCGGCTTGTGGTAGTGGGATGTCCTTGGGGACCTTGAGGTTTCTACTATTTTGTAGAGTTGTGGCCAATGGAATGGGCAGTTTCTTAGGAGAGAGCAGGCACAGTTCTGTGGTGTGGCTCCAGAGACCCCAGCCTGGAGGCGGTGTGGGCCACGGCTGTGCAGACAGACATCCAAAAACCCAAACTCAGCTCAGGTTTGGGGCCGAGGTTATGGCAGGCCTGATCTACAGTCCGTGAGGGGAGCTCCTCTGGATATGAAAGAAGGGTGAGAGGGAGGCAGTCGCTCAGTCTTTTGTCTCTGGATATTTTGTCCACAATGGCCGTTTAATGAAGGAGTTGCCTCATGCGTCGTAGAAGTCTCCCTCTCTGGTATTTTGTCAAGCCCCCAAGAGTTTGGGGTCATTCTGTGGGAAGGGAAGAGTCCTGTTTTCTGCTTCATGTGTCCAGTAGAGGGATTCTGGAGCATAGCAGTGGGTACTGACAACTGGAATACTCGCTGTCTGGTCAAGCCTGGGGGCCTATGGATATGAAAAGCCCCATATGCAGAATCTTGGTCCAGCCACTGAGAGGCGTTACTTTAATACGGGACTCACGCTACAGGTCACAATGCATGTCTGTGCCCTAGGCGGCCCTCAAGCACTGGCGTGGCCTTTCCGACAAATAGGTTTTCCCACATTGAACGTTGGACAACATGCCAACCACAAGGTTTCTGGCCATGGGGAAGGAGGAATTCTAATTTCTGCATCACGTTCACCCCTGGGCAGTGATTGGAGATAAGGTCTAGGTTCTGAAGCCTGAAAACCGAGGTGGGAAGAGATGACGAACTACAGCCATAGCGGGTCCCTTGTGTCCAGGTTGGAGCCAGCTGTCTAGGTGTCGTTTGGGATGTCTTGTCTCAGGCTGTGCCAGACAGGGCATTAGTATTCAGGGTAGGCTGTATAATTGCTTTACAGTCGAGTGGCATGCATTAGGTAATCATTTGGGGTTTCTTATTAGCAGCATAGGGCAAAGTTTTTCTTCTGGACGGCAGGCAGAGTGCTGCATTGTGGCTTCGGAATTCCCAAACTGGAGGGCTTGTGGGCCAGGAGAGTGAGGACGGAGGTCTGAGAACACAAGCTAGGCTTAGGTTTCGGGGAATGGACATGGCAGGCACACTCTGCAGAGCTGAATTGAGATCTCATGAGTCTGAAGTCAGGTCGAGGATCAGACTTTGGCTCAGGTTGGAGTTTCTGTCCATGTTGGCCCCTTCATGAAGGGGGGGGCATTATGAGGCCATGTGGGTTTTCCCACTATTAGAGTTGTGAGATGCTCCAAACCGCAAGGATTCATTCTGTGGGACAATTAAGATTTGTTGGATGGCTCCAGGACGTCTCCTAAGGTATTTTTCCAGAACAGGGTTCTAAGTATGGATGCCTGGGCAGACAGCCTCAATTCCAATTGTCTCCTAGCAACAAGAAACGTTTGATCTGCTGGCTTGGGGTAGCATCAGAGGGGGCTGAGTTGGAATGGACTTTCCTGAGGATGGTCTTAAATGAGGTGAAATGGACTTTCCTGACGATGGTCTTAATGTTGGTTTGAGTCCATTGAGACCTTGGTATGAGGCAGTGGCACCAGGGCCCTGAAGGATTCTCCTAACCAGAGGTGATAACAAAGCTCCAATGAGCAAGTTTTCCATGGGGAGACGAGATTTGTTCTTATTGGTGCCTCAGGAAACCACCATTTGCTGGTATTGGAAATGAGGCCTCTGAGGAGAGATGCCTGGAAACCAAAGCAATGGATCTGATTAGGGCCTAGGGGCCTGTCCGGTTCAATATTCTTCTCTGGGGACATCTTTTGTCTGAGTGGCGGTAGTTGCTCAGCTGGTTTGAGATCACACCTGTTTGTCCTGGGCGGCCTACACTATTGGGATGGCCTCGGTAACTTTGGAGGTTTTTCCTAATTTGCAAGGTTGTGGCCAATGGAATGGGAAGAATTCTCTTGAAAGGGAAGCACAGTCCTGAGGTGTGGCTCCAGGGACCCAAGTGTGGAGCGTGTGTGGTCCAGGGCTATTTGGACAAAAGTCTGAAAACACAAACTCCACTTAGGTTTGGGTCTGTAGGTATGGCCGGCCCGATATATAGACCGTGAGGAGAACTCTTCGGAATATGAACAAAGGGCGAAAGTGAGGTGCTTGCTCATGCTTATTTTTTTCTGGATATGTGTCACCGATTGCCATGGAATGTCCGGGTGTCCTCATGGGCCATCGATGAGGCTCCCTTTCTGGGGATTTGACCCAATCCCAAGAGTTTGGGGTCATTCAGTGGGAAGGGAGGAGGCCTTTCTGTTTTTTTTTTTTGTTTGTTTGTTTTCTGTTTTTTTTTTTTTTACCTCAGGTGGACCACCAAAAGAGGGATTCCACAGCAGAGTCCTGGGGAGGGGCGACTGGACAACCAGAACTCTGGTTAACATTGGGACCTAAGAACATGGCAAGCCCCATATGTGGGCTCTTGGTCCAGACACTGAGAGGCCTTCCTTCAGCATAGGGCTCACATTGAGTTTCACAATGTGTTTTTGTGCCCAAGGAGCCCCTCAAGTCAGGGCGTGGCCTAATGTACCATGCTGGTTTCTCCTACACTGAACGTTGCACAATATGGCAACCACAAGTTTTCTGGCCATGGGGAAGAAGGAGTTCTAATTTCTGCAACACTTTCACTCCTGGACTGTGATTGGATTTAAGGTCTAGGTTCTGAAGCCTGAAAACTGAGGTTGGGAAGAGATGAAGACCTAAGGCCATGGTGTGACTGATGTGCTCAGTGTTCGGCCAGCTGTTGAGTGTGGGTTGGGAGGTGCAGGCTCAGGCTGTGGCAGACAGGGAATTAGTGCCCAGGCTAGACTGTATCATTGGGGTGCAGTCGAGTTTCGTGCACGTTGGTACTCATTTGTGGTTACTGGGTAGCCCCAGAGGGCAACGTTTTTCTTCTGGAAGGAAGACACAGTGCCACATAGTGGCTCCAGAATTCCCAAACTGGAAGGCTTGTGGGCCAGGAGTGTGAGGAAAAAATTCTGAGAACACAAGCCGACTTAGATTTCGGAGTGAGGGGACGGCAGGAACCCTCTGCAGAGATGATTCGAGATCCCGTGTACCTGAAGACAGAGCTAGGATCAGACGTTGGCTCAGGTTGGAGTTTCTGTCCATGACAGCCCCTTCATGAAGGGGAGGGTGTCACGAGGCCATGGAGGTTTTCCCATGATGGGAATTGTGAGATGCTCCAAACCGCAATGATTCCTTCCGTGGGACAGTCGAGACCTGCTGGATGGCTCCAGGACATCCCATAAGGAAGTTATCCAGAGCAGGGTTCTAAGGATGGATGCCTGGGCAGCATGCCTCCCATTCCAGGTGTCTCATAGCGCCAAGGCAAGTTCGATCTGCTGGATCTAGGGGAGTAACCGAGGCGGGTGTGTTGAAATGGGTGAGTTGAGGATGGGTCATAATGTGCATTTGTGTCCATGGAGACCTTGGAATGGGGTGCTTGATCCGGGGCCTTGAGGGATGTTCATAACCTGAGGTTTTGATGGAGCTCTAAAGAGTACGTTTCCTATGTAGAGAAGAGAATTGTTTTGATGAGTGCCTAAGGAATCTCCCATATGCTGGTATTGGAAACCAGGCCTCTGAGGAGAGATGCCTGGAAACAAAAGCAATGGATATGATTAGGGCCTAGGTGCCTGTCTGGTTCAATCTCTTTCCTGGGGATACGTGTCTATGGATCTGAGGGGAGGTAGTTGCTCGGCTTGTGTCAGATCGCCCCTGTTTGTCCTGGGCAGCCTATAATATTGGGAATGGTCTCGGGATTTTGGAGTTTCTCCAAAACTATAGGGTTGTGGCCAATGGAATGGGCAGAAATCCCCTGGAGAGGGCAGGCACAGTTCTGATTTTGGCTCTATGGGCCCAGCCTTGAGGGTGTGTGGGCCAGGCCTGTGGGGACAGAAGTCTGAAAAACACAAATTCCGCTTAGGATTGGGGACATAGGTATGGCACGCCCAATCTATAGACCGTGATAACACTTCGGGATATGAAAAAGGGTGAGGTTGAGGTGCTTGCTCAGGTTTTGTCTCTGGATTTGTGTCAACAATGTGGGTCGAATGCTGGCGTGGCCTCATGGGTGTGGACGGCTTTCCTTCTCTGAGGATTTGACCCAATTCCAAGAGTTTGGGTACATTCTGTGGGATGGGAGGTGTCCTTTCTGTTTTTTATTTTATTTTATGTACCTCATGTGTGCCAATAAAAGAGGGATTCCAGCAGAGTCCTTGGGAGGGACAACTGGATAACCCCACCTCTGTTTAAGTTTGGGGGCCTAGGGGCATGGCAAGTCCAATATGTGGGCTCTTGATTCAGACACTGAGAGGTCTTCCTTGAGGACAGGGCTCATGCTGAGGGTCACAATGCCTATTTGTGCCCAACAAGGCCCTCAAGCATGGGAAGGGCCTCATGGGCCACGCTGGATTCTCCTACACTGAACGTTGGAGAATATGCCAACCACAAGGTTTCCAGCCATGGCGAAGGAAGAGTTGTGATTTCTGCATCACGTTCACCCCTAGACAGTGTTGGAGTTTAGGTCTGGTTCTGAAACCCGAAAACCGAGGTTGGGAAGAGATGAAGACCTAAGGACCTGATGGGTACAATGAGCTCAGTGTGTGTCTAGCTGTTGAGCGTAGGTCTGGAGGTGTGGGCTCATGCTGTGTCAGACAGGGCATTAGACAGGGTAGACTGTATATTTGGGTGCAGTCGAGTGGCGTTCAGTTGATCCTCATTCGGGTTTCTAGGTAGCTCCATAAGGCAACGTTTTTCTTCTGGAGGACAGGCAGAGTGCTGCATTGTGGCCCCAGTATTGCCAAACTGTAGGGCTTTTGGGCCAGGGGTGTGAGGACGGTAGTCTGAGAACACAAGCTAGGCTTAGTTTTTGGGGTGAGGGCACAGAAGGCACACTCTGCAGAGCTGAATCAAGATCTCATGCCCCTGAAGCCAGGGCGAATATCAGACGTTTGCTCAGGTTGGAGTTTCTGTCCATGATGGCCCCTTTATAAAGTGGAGCGTCTCAAGAGGGCATGGAGATTTTCCCACAATGGGAGTTGTGAGATGCACCAACTGCAATGATTCCTTCTGTGGGACACTTGAGACCTGTTGGATGACTCTAGGATGTCCCATATGGAACGACTCCAGAGTAGGGTTCTAAGGATGGATGCCTGGGCAGCCCGCCTCCCATTCTAGTTGTCTCCTAGCAACAAGGCAGGTTTGATCTGCAGGCCCTGGGGGAGAAACCAAGGGGGATGAGTTGACATGGACTCTACCGAGGATAGATCATAATGTGGGTTTAAGTCCATGGAGACCTTGGAATGGGGCGCTTGATCCGGGGCCCTGAAAATTCTCCTAAACAGAGGTTTTTATAGAGCTCCAAAGAGTACATTTCCTATGTGGAGACGAGATTTTTCTATGAGTGCCTCAGTAATCCCCCATATGCTGGTATTGGTAACCAGGCCTCTGAGGAGAGATGCCTGGAAACAAAAGCAATGGATCTGATTAGGGCCTAAGTGCCTGTCCAGTTCAATCTTATTCTATGGGGATATCTGTCTCTGGGTCTGAGTGGAGGTAGTTTCCTAATTTGTGAAAGATCATCCCTGTTTGTCCTGGGCAGCCAAAACTATTGGGATGGCATCGGTGAGTTTGGAGGTTTCTCCTAATCTATAGGGCTGTGGCCAATGGAAATGGCAGAATTCCCCTATAGAGGGAAGCCACAGTCCTCAGTTGTGGCTCCAGGGGCCCCAGCTTGGATGGTGTGTGGGCCAGGACTGTGGGGACAGAAGTCTGAAAACACAAACTCAGCTTAGGTTTGGGGATGTATGTATGATGGCTCGATCTATAGACCGTGAGAATTTTCCGAGCTATGAACAAAGGGCGAATATGTGGCGTTTGCTCTTGCTTTTGTCTCTGGATTTTGTGCCTACGGTGGCCGTGGAATGTCGGGGTGTCCTCAAGGGCCATGGACAAGTCTTTCTCTGGTGATTTGGCCTGATCCCAAGTGGTTGGGATCATTCTGTGGATGGGAAGAGTCCTTTCTGTATTTTTTTTTTTTTACCTCAGGTGTCCCACCAAAGAGGGATTCCAGAGCAGTGCCCTGAGTAGGGGTGAGTAGACATCTCTAACTCTGGTTGAGATTGGGGGATTAGGGGCTTGGCAAGCCCCATATGTGGGCTGTTTTTCCAGTCACTAAGAGGCTTTACATGAGGATAGGGCTCACGCTGAGGGTCACAATGTGTGTTTGTGCAAATTGTAGCCCTCAGGGATAGGTGGGGCCTCATAGTCCATGCTGCTTTCTCCTACAATGAACGTTGGACCACATGCCAACCACAAGGTTTCTTGCCATGGCGAAGGAGAAGTTCTGATTCTTGTATCACGTTCACTCCTGAGCAGTGAGTGGAGATAAGGTCTAGGTTCTGAAGGTGAAAACAGGTTGGGTAGAGATGATGGCCGATAGCCATTGTGGGTTTGATATGCTCAGTGTACGGCCAGCTGTCTGGGTGTTGGACTGGAGGTCTGCCTTCAGGCTGTGTCACACAGGGCTTTAGTGCACAGGCTAGATTGTATAATTGGGGTATGGTCGAGTGGCATGCAGGTTGTTACTCATTTGGCGTTTCTGGTTAGCCCTATAGGGCAACATTTTTCTTCTGGAGGGCAGGCAGAGTGCTGCATTGTGTCTCCAGAATTGCCAAACTGGAGGGGTGTGGCCAGGATTGTGAAGACGGGAGTCTGAGAACACAAGTTAGGCTTAGGTTTCGGGGCGAGGGCACAGCAGGCACACTCTCAAGTGCTGAATCGAGATCTCGTGCTTCTGAATTCAGGGCGCGGATCAGACTTTGGCTTAGGATGGAGTTTCTGTCCATGATGGCCCATTTATGAAGGTTTGGGGCATCATGAGGAAATGGCGGTTTTCTCACAGTGGGATTGTGTGATGCTTCAAACAACAAGGATTCATTCTGCGAGACAGTGAAGACAGGTTGGTTGGATTCAAGACGTCCCATAAAGAAATTCTCCAGAGCAGGGTTCTAAGGGTGGATGCCTGGGCAGCCCATCTCGCATTCCAAATTCTCCTAGTGACAAGGCAGGTTTGTTCTGCTGGCTCTGGGTGAGCAGCCGAGGGGGCTGATTTGAAATGGACTCTCCTGAGGATGGATCATAATGTAAGTTTGTGTCCTTGGAGACCTTGGAATTGGGCCATGGTGCCAGCGCCCTGAAGGATCCTCCTAACCTGAGGTATTGACACAGCTCCAAAGAGCAAGTTTCTCATGTGGAGATGAGATCTGTTCTGATTGTTTCCTTAGGAAACCCCCATATTCTAATACTGGAAACCAGGCCTCTGAGGAGAGTTACATAGAAACCAAAGCAATGGATCAGAAGTTGGCTCAGGTTGGAGTTTCTGCCCATGATGGCCCCTTTATAAAGGGGAGCATCTCATGAGGCCATGTAGGTTTTCCCACGATAGGAGTTGTGAGATGCTCCAATCTGCAAGGATTCCTTCTGCAGGACAGTCAAGGCCTGTTGGAAGGCTCCCAGGACATCCCATATGGAACGGCGCCAGAGCAGGATTCCAACGATGGATGCCTAGAGAGTCTGCTTTGCATTCCAGTTGTCTCCTAGCCACAAGGCAGGTTTGATATTCTGGCTCTGGGGAGTAATCAACGGGCTGAGTTGAAATGTACTCTCCTGCCGAATGGTCATAATGCAGGTTTGTGTCCATGGAGACCTTGGAATAGGGCGGTGGCTCCGGTTACCTGAAGGTTTCTCCTAACTGGAGGTTTTTACAGAGCTCCAAAGGATAAGTTTCCCATGTGGAGACAAGATTTGTTCTGATTGGTATCTCTGGAATCCCCCATATGCTGGTATTGGAAAACAGGCCTCTGAGGAGAGATGCTTAGAAACAAAAGCAATGGAACCAATTACGTTCTAGGGGCCTGTCGAGTTTAATACCTATCTCTTGGGATATCTGTCTACGGGTGAGTTGAGGTCGTTGCTCAGCTTGTGACAGATCACCCCTCTTTGTACTGGGCGGCCTACACTATTGGAATGGCCTCTGGGACTTTGGAGGTTTCTCCTAATCTGTAGGGTTGTGGCCAATGGAATGGGAAGAATTTCCTTGGAGAGTGCAGGCACAGTCCTGAGGTGTGGCTCCAGGGGCCTCAGCCTGGAGGGTGTGTGGGACAGGGATGTCAGGATAGAAGTCTGAAAACACAAACTCGGCTTAGTTTTGGGGACGTAGGTATGGTAGGCCCGATCTACAGACTATGAGGAGAATTTTTTGGGCTATGACCTAAGAGTGAGGCTTATGTCTCTGGATTTTGTGTCAATAGTGGCTGTGGAATGTCGGGCTGGCCTCATGGGCCATGGAGGAGTCTTTCTCTCTGGGGATGGCCTGATCCCAAGTGATTGGGGTATTCTGTGGGTGGGAGGAATCCGTTCTGTGTTTACTTACCTCAAATGTCCCACCAAAGAGGAATTCCAGAGCAGAGCCCTGAGTAGGGGTGACTAGATGTCTCTACCTCTGGTTAAGATTGGGTGACTTGGGTCATGACAGGCCCCATATGTGGGCTCATGTTCGGCAACTGAGAGGCTCTTCTTGAGGACAGGGCTCAAACTGAGGGTCCCAATGTGTGTTTGTGCCCACCGCAGATCTTAAGCATGGGCAGGGCCTCAGGAACCCTACACTACCCTCAGGGGCCCTACTACTACTCCTGTAGGCCCTACAGGGGTCCTACACTGAAGTTTGGATAAGATGCCAACCACAAGATTCTGGCGAGTGGGAAGGAGGAGTTATGATTTCTGCATCACGTTCACCCATGGGAAATGAGTAGAGATAAGGTCTAGGTTTCTGTAGCCTGAAAACTAGGTTGGAAAGAGATGGCAACCTAAGGCCATGGCGGTTCAGATGTTCTCAGCGTACGGCATGCTGTCTGGGTGTCGGTTGGGAATTCAGGCCTCAGGTTGTGTCAGACAGGGCATTAGTGCACAGGCTAGACTATATAATTGGTGTACAGTTGAGTGGCATGCAGGTTTATCCTCATTTGAGGTTTCTGGGTGGACCCATAGGGCAACGTTTTTCTTCTGGAGGGCAGGCAGAGTGCAGCACTGTTTCATCGGAAATCCCAAAATGGAGGGTGTGTGGTCCAGGAGAGTGAGGACGGAAGTCTGAGAACACTGGCTATGCTTAGGTTTGGGGTGAGGGCACAGCAGGTACACTCAGAAGAGCTTAATCAAGATCTCGTGCATCTGAAGTCAAGGCGAAGATCAGCCGTTGCGTCAGGTTGGAGTTTCTATCCATGATCCGCCTTCATGAAGGTTGGGGGCATCATGTGACCTTGGAAGCTTTCCATGATATTAGTTGTGAGGTGGTCCATGCACAAGGACTCCTGTGGGACAGTCGAAACCTGTTGGATGGCTCAAGGATGTCCCAGAAGGAACGACGCAAGAGCAGGGTTCTAAGGGTTCTAAGGATCTCTATGGAGAGATGCCTGGAAACCAAAGCAATGGATCCAATAGGTGCCTAGGGGCCTGTTCGAAACTTTTTACCTCTGGGGACATCAGTCTACAGGTCTGAGTGCAGGTAGGTGTTCAGATGGGCCCAGATTGACCCTGTTTGTCCTGGGAAGCGCCAAATATAGGGACGGCCTCAGGGACTTTGGAGGTTTATCCTATTAGTAGGGTTGTGGCCAAGGAATGGGCACATACAATTCCCTTGGATAGGGCAAGCACAGTCTTCATGTTTGGCTCCAGGGACCAGAGCCTGTAGGGTGTGTAGGCCAGGGCTGTTTGGACAGTTGTCTAAAAACACAAACTCGGCTTATGCTTCGGGTCATAGGTATGGCAGGACTGATCTACAGACCATGAGGAGAACTCTTCGGGATATGAAAAAAGGGCGAGTGTGAGGCTCTTGCTCAAGTTTTTGTCTCGGGATATCGTGTCACTCATGGTCGTGAAATTTCCGGGTGACTTCATGGGAAATGGACGAGTCTTATTCTCTGGGGGTTTGGCCCCGTCCAACAGTTTGGGGTCATTCTGTGGGATGGAAGAAGTCCGTTGTTCTGTTGTGGATTTGTTTTATTTTGTTTTTCAATCTCAGGTGTCCCACCAAATGAGGGACTCCAGAGTAGAGCTCTGGGGAGGGGCGAATGGAAAACCATAAATCTGTTTAAAAATTGGGGCCTAGGGACATGTCAAGCCCATTATGACATCTAATGGTCCAGCCACTGAGAGGACGTACTAGAGGACAGGACTCACGCTGAGGGTCACAATGCGTGTTTATGTCCTCGTCGCACTATAGAATGGGCGAGGACTCAGGGTGAGTGCTGGTTTCTCCTACACTGAACGTTGGACAACATGCCAAACATAAGGTTTCTTGCCATGGGTAAGGAAGAGTTCTGATTTCTGCATCACAGTCAACCCCGGGCCGTGATTGGACATAATGTCTAGGTTCTGAAGCATGAAAACCAATGTTGAGAAGAGATGACGACCTAAGGCCATGGCGGGACCAATGTGCTCCTGTGCGGCCAGCTGTCTGGGTGGGGCCAGGAGGTCCAGGCTCAGGCTGTGTCAGAAAGGGCATTAGTGCCCAGGTCAGCCTATATATTTGGGGTACAGCCGAATGGCGTGCAGGTTGATCCTCATTTGGGGTTTCTGGGTAGCCCCACAGGGCAATGTTTTTCTTCTGGAGTGCAAGCAGAGTGCTGCATTGTAGTTCTGGAATGCCAAACTGGAGGGCTTGTGGGCCAGTAGTCTGAGGACGAAAGTTTGAGAACCTAAGCTAGGCCTAGGTTTCTGGGTGAGGACATGGCAGGCACAATCTACAGACCTGAATCGAGATCTCGTGCATCTGAAGTCAGGGCGAGGATCAGACGATCGCTCAGGTTGGACATTCTGTCCCTGATGGCCCTTTCTTGAAGGAGGGGTGGATCACTAGGACATGGGGCTTTTCCCACGATGGGCGTTGTGAAAAGCTCCCAACTGCAAAGATTCTTCTACCGGATAATTGAGACCTGTTGGTTGGCTACAAGACAACGATTCTGGGCAGGTGTCTAAGGATGGATGGCTGGGTAGCCCACCTCGCATTCCAATTGTCTCCAAGCAACAAGACAGGTTAGATCTGCTGGATCTGGGGGAGCAACCAAGGAGGCTGAGTTGAAATGGACTCTCTCGTGGATGTGTCCTAATATGATTTTGTGTCTATGGAGTCCTTGGAATGAAGCGTTGGCACTGGGGCCCTGAAGGGTTCTCCTAAAGAGAGGCTTTCACACAGCTCCATCGTGCAAGTTTCCCATGTGTAGATGAGATTTGTTCTGTTGGGTGAGTCAAGAAACAGCCATATGCTGTTTTGAAATTCAGGCCTCTGAGTAGAGATGCCTGGAAACCAAAGCAATGGATCCGATAGGTGCCTAGGGGCCTGTTCTAAACTTTTTACTTCTGGGGACATCATTCTGCTGTTCTGAGTGCAGGTAGGTGCTCAGATGGGCCCAGATTGCCCCTGTTTGTCCTGGGAAGCCACAAATATTGGGATGGCCTCAGGGACTTTGGAGGTTTATCCTCTTAGTTGGGTTGTTGCCATTGGAATGGGCACATACAATTCTCTTGGAGAGGGCAAGCACAGTCGTCAGGTTTGGCTCTACGGGCCTGAGCCTGTAGGGTGTGTAGGCCAGGGCTTTTGGACAGTTGTCTGAAAACTCAAACTCGGCTTATGTTTCGGGTCATAGGTATGGCAGGACTGACCTACAGACCATGAGGAGAACTCTTCGCGATATGAAAAAAGGGCGAGTGTGAGGCTCTTGCTCAAGTTTCTGTCTCTGTATATCGTGTCAGTCATGGTCGTGAAATTTCCACGTGACTTCATGGGAAATGGACGAGTCTTACTCTCGGGGGCTTGGCCCCGTCCAAAGAGTTTGGGGTCATTCTGTGGGATGGAAGAAGTCCCCTGTTCTGATGTTGTTGATTTGTTTTGTTTTGTTTTTCAACCTCAGGTGTCCCACCAAATGAGGGATTCCAGAGTAGAGCCCTGGGGAGGGGCGACTGGACAACCAGAAATCTGGTTAAAAATTGGGGCCTAGTGACATGTCTAGCCCATTATGACACCTAATGGTCCAGCCACTGAGAGGACGTCCTAGAGGACAGGACTCACGCTGAGGGTCACAATTCTTGTTTATGCCCTCGTCGCACTCAAGAATGGGCGTGGCCTCAGGGTGAATGCTGATTTCTCCTACACTGAACGTTGGACACATGCCGACCTCAAGGTTCCTTGCCATGGTTAAAGATGAGTTCTGATTTCTGAATCACAGTGACCCCTGGGCAGTGATTGAAGGTAAGGTCTAGGTTCTTAAGCCTGAAAACTGAGGTAGGGAAGAGATGACGACCTAAGGCCATGGCGGGTCCGAAGTGCTCAGTGTGCGGCCAGATGTCTGGGTGGGGCCATGAGGTCCAGGCTCAGGCTGTGTCAGAAAGGGCATTAGTGCCCAAGTCAGCCTATATATTTGGGGTATAGCCGAATGGGGTGCAGGTTGATAATCATTTGGTTATCTGCTGGATCTGGGGGAGCAACCGAAGAGGCTGAGTTGAAATGGACTCTCTCGTGGATGTGTCGTAATATGATTTTGTGTCTATGGAGACCTTGGAATGAAACGGTGGCACTGGGGCCCTGAAGGGTACTCCTAAAGAGAGGCTTTCACAGAGCTCCATCGTGCAAGTTTCCCATGTGTAGATGAGATTTGTTCTGATGAGTGAGTCAAGAAACAGCCATATGCTGTTATTGAAAGCCAGGCCTCTGAAGACAGATGCCTGGAAACAAAAGCAATGGATCCGATAGGTGCCTAGGGGCTTGTTCTTTCCTTTTTACCTTGGGGATATCAGTCTACGGGTCTGAGTGCCGGTAGGTGCTCAGATGTGCCCAGATTGCCCCTGTTTGTCCTGGGAAGCCACAAATACTGGGATGGCCTCAGGGAATTTGGAGGTTTATACTCTTAGTAGGGTTGTGGGCATTGGAGTGGGCACATACAATTCCCTTGTAGAGGGCAAGCACAGTCGTCAGGTTTGGCTCCAGGGGCCTGAGCCTGTAGGGTGTGTAGGCCAGGGCTGTTTGGACAGTTGTCTGAAAACACAAACTCGGCTTATGTTTCGGGTCATAGGTATGGCAGGACTGATCTACAGACCATGATGAGAACTCTTCGCGATATGAAAAAAGGGCGAGTGTGAGGCTCTTGCTCAAGTTTTTGTCTCTGGATATCGTGTCACTCATGGTCGTGAAATTTTCGGGTGACTTCATGGGAAATGGACGAGTCTTATTCTCTGGGGGTTTGGCCCCGTCCAAAGAGTTTGGGGTCATTCTGTGGGATGGGAGAAGTCCGTTGCTCTGTTGTTGTTGATTTGTTTTGTTTTGTTTTTGAACCTCAGGGGTCCCACCAAATGAGGGATTCCAGAGTAGAGCCCCGGGAAGGGGCGACTGGACAACCAGAAATCTGGTTAAAAATTGGGGCCTAGGGACATGTCAAGCCCATTATGACATCTAATGGTCCATCGACTGAGAGGATGTACTAGAGGACAGGACTCACGCTGAGGGTCACATTGCGTGTTTATGCCCTCGTTGCACTCAAGAATGGGCGGGGCCTCAGGGTGAATGCTGGTTTCTCCTACACTGAATATTGGACAACATGCCAACCACAAGGTTTCTTGCCATGGGTAAGGAAGAGTTCTGATTTCTGCATCACAATCACCCCTGGGCAATGATTGGAGATAAGGGCTAGGTTCTGAAACCCGAAAAAAAACTGATGTAGGGAAGAGATGATGACCTAAGGCCTTGGCGTGTCTGATGAGCTCGATGTGCGGTCAGCTGTCTGGGTGTTGGTCACGAGGTCCGGGCTCAGGTTGTCAGACAGTGCATTAGTGCCCAGTATAGACTATATATTTTGGGTGCATATGAGTGCCGTGTAAGTTCTTATCTGAAGATCTCTTCAGGATATGAAGAATGAGTGAGTCTGAGGCGCGTGCTCAGGCTTTTGTCTCTGTATTTTCTATCCGTGATGGCCTTGGAATGTTGGGGAGGCCTCATGGGCCTTGGACCAATCTTGTTCTCTGTGGATTTGGCCCGATCCCAATTGTTTTTCGTCAATATGTGGATGGGAGGACTCCTTTCAGGTTTGTTACCTCAGGTGTCCCACCAAAAGAGGAATTCCAAAGCAGAGCCCTGGCGAAGACTGAAGGGACAGCACAAAGTACGGTTACAAATTGTGGCCTAGGGTCATGGCAAGCCCTAATGACATCTAATGGTCCAACCACTGTGAGGACATACTGGAGGACAGGACTCACGCTGAGGGTCACAATGCGTTTTTATGCCCTCTTCGCACTCAAGGATGGGCGGGGCCTCAGGGTGAATGCTGGTTTCTCCTACACTGAACGTAAGACAACATGCCAACCAAAAGGTTTCTTGCCATGGGTAAGGAAGAGTTCTGATTTCTGCATCACAGTGACCTGTGGGCAGTGATTGGAGTTAAGGTCTAGGTTCTGAAGCCTGAAAACTGAGGTAGGGAAGAGATGATGACCTAAGGCCATGGCTGGTCTGATGTGCTCAGTGTGCGGTCAGCTGTCTGGGTGTTGGTCACGAGTTCCGGTCTCAGGTTGTCAGACAGTGCATTAGTGCCCAGGTTAGACTATATATTTTGGGTGCATTCGACTGCCGTGTAGGTTCTTATTTGAAGAACTCTTCAGGATATGAAGAATGAGCGAGTCTGAGGCGCGTGCTCAGGCTTTTGTCTCTGGATTTTGTATCAGCTATGGCCGTGGAAAGTTGGGGAGGCCTCAAGGGCCATGGACGAATCTTGCTCTCTGTGGATTTGGCACGATCCCAATTGTTTTTCGTCAATCTGTGGGATCGGAGGACTCCTTTCAGGTTTGTTACCTCAGGTGTCCCACCAAGAGAGGAATTCCAAAGCAGAGCCCTGGTGAAGAGTGAAGGGACAACCCGAACTACGGTTTTAAAAATTGGGGCCTAGGGGCATGGCAAGCCCAATATGCTGTCTCCACATCCAGCCACTGAGAGGCGTTAACTGAGGACTGGGCTCAGGCTGAGGGTCACAATGCGTGTTTGTGACCAATGTGGACCGCAAGCATGGGCGGGGAATCATGGGCCACACTGGTTTCAAGTACATTGAACCTTGGACAACATGACAACCACAAGGTTTCTCGCCATGGGGAAAGAGTTATGATGTCTGCATCATTTTCAAACCTGGGCGGAGTTTGGAGATAAGGTATAGGTTCTGAAGCCTGAAAACCAAGGTTGAGAAGAGATGACGAACTAAGTCCATGACGGGTCCGAAGTGCTCAGTGTGTGGCCAGTTGTCTGGGTGGGGCAAGGATGTCGAGGCACAGGCTGTGTCAAAAAGGGCATTAGAGCTCAGGTCAGCATACATATTTGGGGTACAGCCGAATGGCATGCAGTTTGATCCTCATTTGGGGTTTCAGGGTAGCCCCAGAAGGCAATGTTTTTCTTCTGGAGGGCAGGCAGAGTGCTGCATTGTAGTTCTGGATTGCCAAAGAGGAGGGCTTGTGGGCCAGTAGTCTGAGGACGGAAGTCTGAGGACCCAAGCTAGGCCTCGGTTTCTGGGTAAATATGGCAGGCACAATCTACAGACCTGAAACGAGTTCTCATGCATCTGAAGTCAGGGCGAGGATCAGATGAACGCTCAGTTTGGACATTCTGTCCCTGATGGCCCCTTCTTGAAGGGGGTTGGATCACGAGGCCAAGGGGTTTTTCCCACGATGGGAGTTGTGAGAAGCTCCCAACTGCAAAGATTCTTCTACAGGACAATTGAGACCTGTTGGTTGGCTCCAGGACAACGATTCCGAGCAAGGTTCTAAGATAGGATGGCTGGGTAGCCAACCTCGCATTCCAATTGTCTCCAAGCAATAAAACAGGTAAGATCTGCTGTATCTGGGGAGCAACGAGGGAGGCTGAGTTGAAATGGACTCTCCCGTGGATGTGTCCTAATATGATTTTGTGTCTATGGAGACCTTGGAATGAAGCGGTGGCACTGGGGCCCTGAAGGGTTCTCCTAAAGAAAGGCTTTCACACAGCTCCATCGTGCAAGTTTCCCATGTGTAGATGAGATTTGTTCTGATGGGTGAGTCAAGAACTGCCATATGCTGTTATTGAAATCTAGGCCTCTGAGGAGAGATGCCTGGAAACCAAAGCAATCGATCCGATAGGAGCCTAGAGGCCTGTTCGTTCCTTTTTACATCTGGGGACATCAGTCTACAGGTCTGAGTGCAGGTAGGTGCTCATAAGGGCCCCGATTGCCCCTGTTTGTCCTGGGAAGCCACAAATATTGGGATGGCCTCAGGGACTTTGGAGGTTTATCCTTTTAGTAGGGTTGTGGCCATTCGAATGTGCACATACAATTCCCTTGGAGAGGGCAAGCACAGTCGTCAGGTTTGGCTCCAGGGGCCTGAGCCTGTAGGGTGTATAGGCCAGGGCTGTTTGGACAGTTGTCTGAAAACACAAACTCGACTTATGTTTCGTGTCATAGGTATGGCAGGACTGATCTACAGACCATGAGGAGAACTCTTCGGGATATGAAAAAAGGGCGAGTGTGAGGTTCTTGCTCAAGTTTTTGTCTCTGGATATCGTGTAACTCATGGTCGTGTAATTTCCGGGTGACTTCATGGGAAATGGACGAGTCTTACTCACTGGGGGTATGGCCCCGTCCAAAGAGTTTGAGGTCCTTCTGTGGGATGGAAGAATTCCGATGGAAGAAGTCCGTTGTTCTGTTGTTTTCGATTTGTTTCTTTTGTTTTGTTTTGTTTTTCAACCTCAGTTGTCCCACCAAATGAGTGATTCCAGAGTAGATCACTAGGGAGGGGCGACTGGACAACCAGAAATCTGGTTAAAAATGTGGGGCCTAGGGACATGTCAAGCCCATTATGACATCTAATGATCCAGCCACAGAGAGGACGTACTAGAGTTCAGGACTCACGCTGAGGGTCACAATGCGTGTTTATGCCCTCGTCGCACTCAAGAATGGGCGGGGCCTCAGGGTGAATGCTGGTTTCTCCTACACTGATCGTTGGACAACATGCCAACCACAAGGTTTCTTGCCATGGGTAAGGAAGAGTTCTGATTTCTACACCACAGTCACCCCTGGGTAGTGTTTGGAGATAAGGTCTAGGTTCTGAAGCCTGAAAACTGAGGTAGGGAGGAGATGATGACCTAAGGCCATGGCGGGTCTGATGTGCTCTGTGTGCGGTCAGCTGTCTGGGTGTTGGTCACGAGGTCCGGGCTCAGGTTGTCAGACAGTGCATTAGTGCCCAGGTTAGACTATATATTTTGGGTGCATTCGAGTGCCGTGTAGGTTCTGATCTGAAGAACTCTTCAGGATATGAAGAATGAGCAAGTCTGAGGCGCGTCCTCAGGCTTTTGTCTCTGGATTTTGTATCAGCGATGGCTGTGGAATGTTGGGGATGCCTCATGGGCGATGGACGAATCTTGCTCTCTGTGGATTTGGCCCGATCCCAATTGCTTTTCGTCAATCTGTGGGATGGGAGTACTCCTTTCAGGTTTGTTACCACAGGTGTCCCACCAAAAGTGGAATTCCAAAGCAGAGCCCTGGGGAAGAATGAAGGGACAACCCGAACTATGGTTAAAAATTGGGGCCTAGGGGCATGGCACGCCCAATATGCTCTCTCTCCATCCAGCCACTGAGAGGCCATACCTGAGGACTGGGCTCAGGCTGAGGGTCACAATGTGTGTTTGTGACCAAAGTGGCCCGCAAGCATGGGCCGGGCCTCATGGGCCACACTGGTTTCAACTACACTGAATCTTGGACAAAATGCCCAACACAAGGTTTCTTGCCATGGGGAAAGAGTTCTTATTTCTGCATCATTTTCAAACCCGGGCCGTGATTGGAGATAAGGTCTAGGTCCTCAACCCTGAAAACCGAGGTTGAGAAGAGATGACTACCTAAGGCCATGGCGGGTCCGATGTGCTCAGTGTGCGGCCAGCTGTCTGGGTGGGGCAAGGAGGTCCAGGCTCAGGCTGTGTCTGAAAGGGCATTAGTGCCCAGGTCAGCCTATATATTTGGGGTACAGCCGAATGGCGTGCAGGTTGATCCTCATTTGGGGTTTCTGGGTAGCCCCAGAGGGCAATGTTTTTCTTCTGGAGGACAGGCAGAGTGCTGCATTATAGTTATAGATTGCGAAACTGGAGGGCTTGTGGGCCAGTAGATTGAGGACGGAAGTCTGAGATCCCAAGCTAGGCCTAGGTTTCTGGGTGAGGACATGGCAGGCACAATCTACAGACCTGAATCGAGATCTCGTGCATCTGAAGTCAGGGCGAGGATCAGACGATCGCTCAGGTTAGACATTCAGGCCCTGATGGCCCCTTCTTGAAGGGGGGGTGGATCACGAGGCCATTGGGGTTTTCCCACGATAGGAGTTGTGAGAAACTCCCAACTGTAAAGATTCTTCTGCAGGACAATTGAGACCTGTTGGTTGGCTCCAAGACAACGATTCTGAACAGGTGTCTAAGGATGGATGACTGGGTAGCCCACCTCGCATTCCAATAGTCTCCAAGCAACAAGACAGGTTAGATCTGCTGGATCTGGGGGAGCAACCGAGGATGCTGAGTTGAAATGGACTCTCTCGTTGATGTGTCCTAATATGATTTTTGTGTCTATGGAGTCCTTGGAATGAAGCGTTGGCACTAGGGCCCTGAAGGATTCTCCTAAAGAGAGCCTTTCACACAGCTCCATCGTGCAAGTTTCCCATGTGTAGATGAGATTTGTTCTGATGGGTGAGTCCAGAAACAGCCATATGCTGTTATTGAAAGCCAGGACTCTCTGAGTAGAGATGCCTGGAAACCAAAGCAATGGATCCGATAGGTGCCTAGGGGCCTGTTCGAAAACTTTTTACCTCTGGGGACATCAGTCTGCTGTTCTGAGTGCAGGTAGGTGCTCAGATGGGCCCAGATTGCCCCTGTTTGTCCTGGGAAGCCACAAATATTGGGATGGCCTCAGGGAATTTGGAGGTTTATCCTCTTAGTTGGGTTGTTGCCATTGGAATGGGCACATACAATTCCCTTGGAGAGGGCAAGCACAGTCGTCAGGTTTGGCTCTACGGGCCTGAGCCTGTAGGGTGTGCAGGCCAGGGCTTTTGGACAGTTGTCTGAAAACTCAAACTCGGCTTATGTTTTGGGTCATAGGTATGGCAGGACTGACCTACAGACCATGAGGAGAACTCTTCGCGATATGAAAAAAGGGCGAGTGTGAGGCTCTTGCTCAAGTTTTTGTCTCTGGATATCGTGTCACTCATGGTCGTGAAATGTTCGGGTGACTTCATGGGAATTGGACGAGTCATACTCTCTGGGGGTTTGGCCCCGTCCAAAGAGTTTGGGGTCATTCTGTGGGATGGAAGAAGTCCCCTGTTCTGATGTTGTTGATTTGTTTTATTTTGTTTTTCAACATCAGGTGTCCCACCAAATGAGGGATTCCAGATTAGAGCCCTGGGGAGAGGCGACTGGACAACCAGAAATCTGGTTAAAAATTGGGGCCTAGGGACATGTCTAGCCCATTATGACATCTAATGGTCCATCGACTGAGAGGACGTACTAGAGGACAGGGCTCTCGCTGAGGGTCACATTGCGTGTTTATGCCCTCGTCGCACTCAAGAATGGGCGGGGCCTCAGGGTGAATGCTGGTTTCTCCTACACTGAACG
This sequence comes from Mustela putorius furo, assembly GCF_011764305.1. Classification (NCBI taxonomy): domain Eukaryota; kingdom Metazoa; phylum Chordata; class Mammalia; order Carnivora; family Mustelidae; genus Mustela; species Mustela putorius. Next base: position 82,785 of record NW_025421710.1, read on the forward strand.
TTGGACAACATGCCAACCACAAGGTTCCTTGCCATGGTTAAGGATGAGTTCTGATTTCTGAATCACAGTCACCCCTGGGCAGTGATTGAAGGTAAGGTCTAGGTTCTTAAGCCTGAAAACTGAGGTAGGGAAGAGATGATGACCTAAGGCCATGGCGTGTCTGATGTGCTCAGTGTGCGGTCAGCTGTCTGGGTGTTGGTCACGAGGTCCGGGCTCATATTGTCACACAGAGCATTAGTGCCAGGTTAGACTATATATGCTGGGTGCCTTCGAGTGCCGTGTAGGTTCTTATCTGAAGAACTCTTCAGGATATGAAGAATGAGGGAGTCTGAGGCGCGTGCTCAGGCTTTTGTCTCTGGATTTCGTAACAGCGATGGCCGTGGAATTTTGGGGAGGCCTCATGGGCCATGGACGAATCTTGCTCTCTGTGGACTTGGCCCGATCCCAATTGTTTTTCGTCAATCTGTGGGATGGGTGGACTCCTTTCAGGTTTGTTACCTCAGGTGTCCCACCAAAAGAGGAATTCCAAAGCAGAGCCCTAGGGAAGAGTGAAGGGACAACCCGAACTATGGTTAAAAATTGGGGCCTAGGGGCATGGCAAGCCCAATATGCTTTCTCTCCATCCAGCCCCTGAGAGGCCTTACCTGAGGACTTGGCTCAGGCGGAGGTTCACAATGTGTGTTTGTGACCGATGTGGCCCGCAAACATGGGCCGGGCCTCATGGGCCACACTGGTTTCAACTACACTGAATCTTGGACAAAATGCCAACACAAGGTTTCTTGCCATGGGGAAAGAGTTTTTATTTCTGCATCATTTTCAAACCCGGGCCGTGATTGGAGATAAGGTCTAGGTCCTGAAGCCTGAAAACCGAGGTTGAGAAGAGATGACGACCTAAGGCCACGGCGGGTCCGATGTGCTCAGTGTGCGGCCAGCTGTCTGGGTGGGGCCAGGAGGTCCAGGCTCAGGCTGTGTCTGAAAGGGCATTAGTGCCCAGGTCAGCCTATATATTTTGGGGTACAGCCGAATGGCATGCAGGTTGATCCTCATTTGGGGTTTCTGGGTAGCCCCAGAGGGCAATGTTTTTCTTCTGGAGGACAGGCAGAGTGCTGCATTATAGTTATAGATTGCGAAACTGGAGGGCTTGTGGGCCAGTAGTTTGAGGACTGAAGTCTGAGATCCCAAGCTAGGCCTAGGTTTCTGGGTGAGGACATGGCAGGCACAATCTACAGACCTGAATCGAGATCTCGTGCATCTGAAGTCAGGGCGAGGATCAGACGATCGCTCAGGTTAGACATTCAGGCCCTGATGGCCCCTTCTTGAAGGGGGCGTGGATCACGAGGCCATTGGTGTTTTCCCACGATAGGAGTTGTGAGAAACGCCCAACTGTAAAGATTCTTCTGCAGGACAATTGAGACCTGTTGGTTGGCTCCAAGACAACGATTCTGAGCAGGTGTCTAAGGATGGATGGCTGGGTAGCCCACCTCGCATTCCAATTGTCTCCAAGCAACAAGACAGGTTAGATCTGCTGGATCTGGGGGAGCAACCGAGGAGGCTGAGTTGAAATGGACTCTCTCGTGGATGTGTCCTAATATGATTTTGTGTCTATGGAGTCCTTGGAATGAAGCGTTGGCACTGGGGCCCTGAAGGGTTCTCCTAAAGAGAACCTTTCACACAGCTCCATCGTGCAAGTTTCCCATGTGTAGATGAGATTTGTTCTGATGGGTGAGTCCAGAAACAGCCATATGCTGTTATTGAAAGCCAGGACTCTGAGTAGAGATGCCTGGAAACCAAAGCAATGGATCCGATAGGTGCCTAGGGGCCTGTTCGAAACTTTTTTTACCTCTGGGGACATCAGTCTGCTGTTCTGAGTGCAGGTAGGTGCTCAGATGGGCCCAGATTGCCCCTGTTTGTCCTGGGAAGCCACAAATATTGGGATGGCCTCAGGGAATTTGGAGGTTTATCCACTTAGCTGGGTTGTTGCCATTGGAATGGGCACATACAATTCCCTTGGAGAGGGCAAGCACAGTCGTCAGGTTTGGCTCTACGGGCCTGAGCCTGTAGGGTGTGCAGACCAGGGCTTTTGGACAGTTGTCTGAAAACTCAAACTCGGCTTATGTTTCGGGTCATAGGTATGGCAGGACTGACCTACAGACCATGAGGAGAACTCTTCGCGATATGACAAAAGGGCGAGTGTGAGGCTCTTGCTCAAGTTTTTGTCTCTGGATATCGTGTCACTCATGGTCGTGAAATGTTCGGGTGACTTCATGGGAAATGGACGAGTCTTACTCTCGGGGGCTTTGGCCCTGTCCAAAGAGTTTGGGGTCATTCTGTGGGATGGAAGAAGTCCACTGTTCTGATGTTGTTGATTTGTTTTGTTTTGTTTTTCAACATCAGGTGTCCCACCAAATGAGGGATTCCAGAGTAGAGCCCTGGTGAGGGGCGACTGGACAACCAGAAATCTGGTTAAAAATTGGGGCCTAGGGACATGTCTAGCCCATTATGACATCTAATGGTCCAGCCACTGATAGGACGTACTAGAGGACAGGACTCATGCTGAGGGTCACAATGCGTGTTTATGCCTTCGTCGCACTCAAGAATGGGCGGGGCCTCAGGGTGAATGCTGGTTTCTCCTACAATGAACGTTGGACAACATGCCAACCACAAGGTTCCTTGCCATGGTTAAGGATGAGTTCTGATTTCTGAATCACAGTCACCCATGGTCAGTGATTGAAGGTAAGGTCTAGGTTCTTAAGCCTGAAAACTGAGGTAGGGAAGAGATGATGACCTAAGGCCATGGCGTGTCTGTTGTGATCAGTGTGCAGTCAGCTGTCTGGGTGTTGGTCACGAGGTCCGGGCTCATATTGTCACACAGAGCATTAGTGCCAGGTTAGACTATATATGCTGGGTGCCTTCGAGTGCCGTGTAGGTTCTTATCTGAAGACCTCTTCAGGATATGAAGAATGAGCGAGTCGGAGGCGCGTGCTCAGTCTTTTGTCTATGGATTTTGTATCATCTACGTCCGTGGAATGTTGGCCATGGACGAATCTTGCTCTCTGTGGATTTGGCCCGATCCTAATTGTTTTTCGTCAATCTGTGGGATGGGAGGACTCCTTTCAGGTTTGTTACCTCAGGTCTCCCACCAAAAGAGGAATTCCAAAGCAGAGCCCTGGGGAAGAGTGAAGGGACAACCCGAACTATGGTTAAAAATAGGGGCCTAGTGGCATGGCAAGCCCAATATGCTGTCTCTCCATCCAGCCACTGAGAGGCCTTACCTGAGGACTGGGCTCAGGCTGAGGGTCACAATGTGTATGTGACCAATGTGGCCCGCAAGCTTGGGCGTAACCTCTTGGGCCACACTGGTTTCAAGGACACTGAACCTTCGACAACATGCCAACCACAAGATTTCTTGCCATGGGGAAAGAGTTCTGATTTCTGCATCATTTTCAAACCCGGTCCGTGATTGGAGATGAGGTCTAGGTTCAGAAGCCTGAAAACCGAGGTTCAGAAGAGATGACGACCTAAGGCCATGGCGGGTCCGAAGTGCTCAGTGTGCGGCCAGATGTCTGGGTGGGGCCATGAGGTCCAGGCTCAGGCTGTGTCAGAAAGGGCATTAGTGCCCTGGTCAGCCTATATATTTGGGGTACAGCCGAATGGCGTGAGCCGTTGATCCTCATTTGGGGTTTCTGGGTAGCATCAGAGGGCAATGATTTCCTTCTGGAGGTCAGGCAGAGGGCTGCATTGTAGTTCTGGATTGCCAAACTGGAGGGCTTGTGGGTCAGTACTCAGAGGACGGAAGTCTAAGAACCCAAGCTAGGCCTAGGTTTCTGGGTGAGGATATGGCAGGCACAATCTACAGACCTGAATCGAGATCTCGTGTATCTGAAGTCAGGGCGAGGATCAGACGATCGCTCAGGTTGGACATTCTGTCCCTGATGGCCCCTTCTTGAAGGGGCGTGGATCACGAGGCCATGGGGGTTTTCCGACGATGGGAGTTGTGAGAAGCTCCCAACTGCAAAGATTCTTCTGCAGGACAATTGAGAACTGTTGGTTGTATCCAGGACTACGATTCCGATCAGGGTTCTAAGGATGGATGCCTGGGTAGCCCACCTTGCATTCCAACTGTCTTTAAGCAAAAAGACAGGTTAGATCTGCTGGATCTGGGGTAGCAACCGAGGAGGCTGAGTTGAAATGGACTCTCCTGGATGTGACCTAATATGATTTTGTGTCTATGGAGACCTTGGAATGAAGCGGTGGCACTGGGGCCGTGAAGGGTTCTCCTAAAGAGAGGCTTTCACACAGCTCCATCGTGCAAGTTTCCCATGTGTAGATGAGATTTGTTCTGATGGTGAGTCAAGAAACAGCCATATGCTGTTATTGAAATCCAGGCCTCTGAGGAGAGATGCCTCGAAACCAAAGCAATGGATCCGATAGGTGCCTAGGGGCCTATTCGTTCCTTATTACCCCGGGGACATCAGTCTCCGGGTCTGAGTGCCGGTAGGTGCTCAGATGGGCCCAGATTGCCCCTGTTTGTCCTGGGAAGCCACAAATTTTGGGATGGCCTCAGGGACTTTGGAGGTTTATCCTCTTAGTAGGGTTGTGGCCATTGGAATGGGCACATACAATTCCCTTGGAGAGGGCAAGCACAGTCGTCAAGTTTGGCTCCAGGAACCTGAGGCTGTAGGGTGTGTAGGCCAGAGCTGTTTGGACATTGTCTGAAAACACAACTCGGCTTATGTTTCAGGTCATAGGTATGGCAGGACTGATCTCCAGACCATGAGGAGAACTCTTCGGGATATGAAAAATGGCGAGTGTGAGGCTCTTGCTCAAGTTTTTGTCTCTGGATATCGTGTCACTCATGGTCGTGAAATTTCCGTGTGACTTCATGGGAAATGGAAGAGTGTTACTCGCTGGGGCTTTGGCCCCGTCAAAAGCGTTTGGGGTCATTCTGTGGGATGGAAGAAGTCCGTTGTTCTGTTGTTGTTGATTTTTTTTGTTTTGTTTTTGAACCTCAGGTGTCCGACCAATTGAGGGATTCCACAGTAGAACCCTGGGGACGGGCAACTGGACAACCAAAAATCTGGTTAAAAATTGGTGCCTAGGGACATGTCAAGCCCAAAATGACATTTAATGGTCCAGCCACTGAGAGGACATACTAGAGGACAGGACTCACGCTGAGGGTCACAATGCGTGTTTATGCCCTCGTCGCACTCAAGGATGGGCGGGGCCTCAGGGTGAATGCTGGTTTCTCCTACACTGAACGTAGGACAACATGCCAACCACAAGGATTCTTGCCATTGGTAAGGAAGAGTTCTGATTTCTGCATCACAGTGACCCTTGGGCTGTGATTGGAGTTAAGGTCTAGGTTCTGAAGCCTGAAAACTGAGGTAGGGAAGAGATGATGACGTTATGCCATGGCGGTTCTTTTGTGCTCAGTGTGCGGTCAGCTGTCTGGGTGTTGGTCACGAGTTACGGTCTCATGTTGTCAGACAGTGCATTAGTGCCCAGGTTAGACTATATATTTAGGGTGCATTCGAGTGCCGTGTACGTTCTGATCTGAAGAACTCTTCAGGATATGAAGAATGAGCGAGCCTGAGGCGCGTGCTCAGGCTTTTGTCTCTGGATTTTGTATCAGCGATGCCGTGGAAAGTTGGGGAGGCCTCAAGGGCCATGGACGAATCTTGCTCTCTGTGGATTTGGCACGATCCCAATTGTTTTTCGTCAATCTGTGGGATCGGAGGACTCCTTTCAGGTTTGTTACCTCAGGTGTCCCACCAAGAGAGGAATTCCAAAGCAGAGCCCTGGTGAAGAGTGAAGGGACAACCCGAACTACGGTTAAAAATTGGGGCCTAGGGGCATGGCAAGCCCAATATGCTGTCTCCACATCCAGCCACTGAGAGGCGTTAACTGAGGACTGGGCTCAGGCTGAGGGTCACAATGTGTGTTTGTGAGCAATGTGGCCCGCAAGCATGGGCGGGGACTCATGGGCCACACTGGTTTCAAGTACACTGAACCTTGGACAACATGCCAACCGCAAGATTTCTTGCCATGGGGAAAGAGTTTTGATGTCTGCATCATTTTCAAACCCGGGCCGTGTTTGGAGATAAGGTCTAGGTTCTGAAGCCTGAAAACCGAGGTTGAGAAGAGATGACGAACTAAGTCCATGACGTGTCCGATGTGCTCAGTGTTCGGCCAGCTGTCTGGGTGGGGCAAGGATGTCGAGGCACAGGCTGTGTCAAAAAGGGCATTAGTGCTCAGGTCGCCTATTTATTTGGGGTACACCCGAATGGCCTGCAGTTTGATCCTCATTTGGGGTTTCAGGGTAGCCCCAGAAGGCAATGTTTTTCTTCTGGAGGGCAGGCAGAGTGCTGCATTGTAGTTCTGGATTGCCAAACTGGAGGGCTTGTGGGCCAGTAGTCTGAGGACGGAAGTCTGAGGACCCAAGCTAGGCCTAGGATTCTGGGTGAGTATATGGCAGGAACAATCTACAAACTTGAATCGAGATCTCGTTCATCTGAAGTCAGGGTGAGTATCAAACGATCGCTCAGGTTGGACATCCTGTCCCTGATGGCCCCTTCTTGAAAGAGGGTGGATCATGAGGCCATGGGTGTTTTCCCACTATGGGAGTTCTGAGAAGCTCCCCACTGCAAAGATTCTTCTGCAGGACAATTGAGACCTGTTGGTTGGCTCCGGGACAACGATTCCGAGCAGGGTTCTAAGGATGGATGGCTGGGTAGCCGACCTCGCATTCCAAATGTCTCCATGCAACAAGAAAGTTTAGTCCTGCTGGATCTGGGGGACCAACCGAGGAGGCTGAGTTGAAATGGACTCTCCCGTGGATGTGTCCTAATATGATTTTGTGTCTATGGAGACCTTGGAATGAAGCGGTGGCACTGGGGCCCTGAAGGGTTCTCCTAAAGAAAGGCTTTCACACAGCTCCATCGTGCAAGTTTCCCATGTGTAGATGAGATTTGTTCTGATGGGTGAGTCAAGAAACCGCCATATGCTGTTATTGAAATCCAGGCCTCTGAGGAGAGATGCCTGGAAACCAAAGCAATGGATCCGATAGGTGCCTAGGGGCCTGTTCATTCCTTTTTACCTCAGGGGACATCAGTCTAGGGGTCTGAGTGCAGGTAGGTGCTCAGATGGGCCCAGATTGCCCCTGTTTGTCCTGGGAAGCCACAAATATTGGGATGGCCTCAGGGACTTTGGAGGTTTATCCTCTTACTGGCTTGTGGCCATTGGAATTGGCACATACAAATCCCTTGGAGATGGCAAGCACAGTCGTCAGGTTTGGCTCCAGGGGCCTGAGCCTGTAGGGTGTGTAGGCCAGGGCTGTTTGGACAGTTGTCTGAAAACACAAACTCGGCTTATGTTTCGGGTCATAGGTATGGCAGAACTGATCTACAGACCATGAGGAGAACTCTTCGGGATATGAAAAAAGGGCGAGTGTGAGGTTCCTGCTCAAGTTTTTGTCTCCGGATATCGTGTCACGCATGGTCGTGAAATTTCCTGGTGACTTCATGGGAATTGGACGAGTCATACTCTCTGGGGGTTTGGCCCCGTCCAAAGAGTTTGGGGTCATTCTGTGGGATAGAAGAAGTCCGTTGTTCTGTTGTTGTTTATTTGTTTTGTTCTGTTTTTCAACCTCAGGTGTCCCACCAAATTAGGGATTCCAGAATAGAGCTCTGGGGAGGGGCGACTGGACAACCAGAAATCTGGTTAAAAATTGGGGCCTAGGGGCATGACAAGCCCAATATGCTGTCTCCCCATCCAGCCAATGAGAGGCCTTACCTGAGGACTGGGCTCAGGCTGAGGGGTCACAATGTGTGTTTGTAACCAATGTGGCCCGCAAGCATGGGCGGGGCCTCATGGGCCACACTGGTTTCACCTACACTGAACCTTGGACAACATGCCAACCACAAGGTTTCTTGCCATGGTGAAAGAGTTCTTATTTCTGCATCATTTTCAAACCCGGGCCGTGATTGGAGATAAGGTCTAGGTACTGAAGCCTGAAAACCGAGGTTGAGAAGAGATGACGAGCTAAGGCCATGAGGGGTCCGATGTGCTCAGTGTGCGGCCAGCTGACTGGGTGGGGCCTGGAGGTCCAGGATCAGGCTGTGTCAGAAAGTGCATTTGTGCTCAGGACAGCCTATATATTTGGGTACAGCCGAATGGCGTGCAGGTTGATCCTCATTTGGGGTTTCTGGGTAGCCCCGGAGGGCTATGTTTTTCTTCTGGAGGCCAGGCAGAGTGCTGCATTGTAGTTCTGGAATCTCAAACATGAGGGCTTGTGGGCCAGTAGTCTCGAACGGAAGTCTGAGAACCCAAGCTAGGCCTAGGTTTCTGGGTGAGGATATGGCAGGCACAATCTACAGACCTGAATCGATATCTCGTGCATCTGAAGTTAGGGCGAGGATCAGACGATCGCTCAGGTTGTACATTCTGTCCCTGATGGCCCCATCTTGAAGGGGGTGGGATCACGAGGCCATGGGGGTTTTCCCACGATGGGAGTTGTGAGAAGGTCCCAACTGCAAAGATTCTTCAGCAGGACAATTGAGACTTGTTGGTTGGCTCCAGGACAACGATTCGGAGTAGGAATCTAAGGATGGATGGCTGGGTAGCCCACCTCGCATTCCAATTGTCTCCAAGCAACAAGACAGGTTAGATCTGCTGGATCTGGGGGAGCAACTGAGGAGGCTGAGTTGAAATGGACTCTCCTGTGGATGTGTCCAAATATGATTTTGTGTCTATGGAGACCTTGGAATGAAGCGGTGGCACTGGGGCCCTGAAGGGTTCTCCTAAAGGGAGGCTTCCACAAAGCTCCATCGTGCAAATTTCCCATGTGTAGATGAGATTTGTTCTGATGGGTGAGTCAAGAACTGCCATATACTGTTATTGAAATCCAGGCCTCTGAGGAGAGATGCCTGGAAACCAAAGCAATGGATCCGATAGGTGCTTAGGGGCCTGTTCATTCCTTTTTACCTCAGGGGACATCAGTCTACGGGTCTCAGTGCAGGTAGGTGCTCAGATGGGCCCAGATTGCCCCTGTTTGTCCTGGGAAGCCACAAATATTGGGATGGCCTCAGGGACTTTGGAGGTTTATCCTCTTACTGGGTTGTGGCCCATTGGAATGGGCACATACAAATCCATTGGAGAGGGCAAGCACAGTCGTCAGGTTTGTCTCCAGGGGCCTGAGCCTGTAGGGTGTGTAGGCCAGGGCTGTTTGGACAGTTGTCTGAAAACACAAACTCGGCTTATGTTTCGGGTCATAGGTATGGCAGGACTGATCTACAGACCATGAGGAGAACATTTCGGGATATGAAAAAAGGGCGAGTGTGAGGTTCCTGCTCAAGTTTTTGTCTCCGGATATCGTGTCACGCATGGTCGTGAAATTTCCTGGTGACTTCATGGGAATTGGACGAGTCATACTCTCTGGGGGTTTGGCCCCATCCAAAGACTTTGGGGTCATTCTGTGGGATATAAGAAGTCACTTGTTCTGTTGTTGTTGATTTTTTTTTATTTTGTTTTTCAACCTCAGGTGTCCCACCATATTAGGGATTCCAGTATAGAGCTCTGGGGAGGGGCGACTGGACAACCAGAAATCTGGTTAAAAATTGGGGCCTAGGGACATGTCAAGCCCAATATGCTGTCTCTCCATCCAGCCACTGAGAGGCCTTACCTGAGAACTGGGCTCAGGCTGAGGGTCACAATTTGTGTTTGTGAGCAATGTGGCCCGCAAGCATGAATGGGGACTCATGGGCCACACTGGTTTCAACTACACTGAACCTTGGAAAACATGCCAACCACAAGGTGTCTTGCCATGGGGAAAGAGTTCTGATTTCTGCATCATTTTCAAACCCGGGCCGTGATTGGAGATAAGGTCTAGGTTCTGAAGCCTGAGAACCGAGGTTGAGTAGAGATGATGACCTAAGGCCATGGCGGGTCCGATGTGCTCAGTGTGCGGCCAGCTGTCCTGTTGGGGCCAGGAGGGACAGACTCAGTCTGTGTCAGAAAGGGCATTAGTGCCCAGGTCAGCCTATATATTTGGGGTACAGCCGAATGGCGTGCAGGTTTATCCTCATTTGGGGTTTCTTGGTAGCCCTAGAGGGCAATGATTTTCTTCTGGAGGGTAGGCAGAATGCTGCAATGTAGTTCTGGATTGCCAAACTGGAGGCCTTGTGGGCCAGTAGTCTGAGGACGGAAGTCTGAGAACCCAAGCTAGGCCTCGGTTTCTGGGTGAGGATATGGTAGGCACAATCTACAGACCTGAATCGAGATCTCGTGCATCTGAAGTCAGGTCGAGGATCAGATGATCGCTCAGTTTGGACATTCTGTCCCTGATGGCCCCATCTTGAAGGGGTGTGGATCACGAGGCCATGAGGGTTTTCCCACAATGGGAGTTTTGAGAAGCTCCCAACTGCAAAGAATCTTCTGCAGGACAATTGAGACCTTCGGTTGGCTCCAGGAGGATTCCGAGCAGGGTTCTAAGGATGGATGTCTGGGTAGCCCACCTCGCATTCCAATTGTCTCCAAGCAACGAGACAGGTTAGATCTGCTGGATCTGGGGGAGCAACCGAGGTGGCTGGGTTGAAATGGACTCTCCCGTGGATGTGTCCAAATATGATTTTGTGTCTATGGAGACCTTGGAATGAAGCGGTGGCACTGGGGCCCTGAAGGGTTCTCCTAAAGAGAGGCTTCCACACAGCTCCATCATGCAAGTTTCCCATGTGTAGATGAGATTTGTTCTGATGGGTGAGTCAAGAAACAGCCATATGCTGTTATTGAAATCCAGGCCTCTGAGGAGAGATGCCTGGAAACCAAAGCAATGGATCCGATAGGAGCCTAGGGGCCTGTTCGTTCCTTTTTACATCTGGGGACATCAGTCTACGGGTCTGAGTGCAGGTAGGTGCTCGGAAGGGCCCCGATTGCCCCTGTTTGTCCTGGGAAGACACAAATATTGGGATGGCCTCAGGGACTTTGGAGGTTTATCCTCTTAGTAGGGTTGTGGCCATTGGAATGGGCACATACAATTCCCTTGGAGAGGGCAAGCACAGTCTTCAGGTTTGGCTCCAGTGGCCTGAGCCTGTAGGGTGTGTAGGCCAGGGCTGTTTGGACAGTTGTCTGAAAACACAAACCCGGTTTATGATTCGGGTCATAGGTATGGCAGGACTGATCTACAGACCATGACGAGAACACTTCGGGATATAAAAAAAGGGCGAGTGTGAAGCTCTTGCTCAAGTTTTTGTCTCTGGATATCGTGTCACTCATGGTCTTGAAATTTCCGGGTGACTTCATGGGAAATGGACGAGTGTTACTCTCTGGGGGTTTGGCCCCGTCCAAAGAGTTTGGGGTTATTCTGTGAGATGGAAGATGTCCGTTGTTCTATTGTTGTTGATTTGTTTTGTTTTGTTATTCAACCTCAGGTGTCCCACCAAATAAGGGATTGCAGAGTAGAGTCCTTGGAGGAGGCGACTGGACAACCAGATCTGGTTAAAAATTGGGGCATAGGGACATGTCAAGCCCATTATGACATCTAATGGTTCAGCCACTGAGAGGACGTACTAGAGGACAGGACGCACGCTGAGGGTCACAATGCATGTTTATGCCCTCGTCGCACTCAAGAATGGGCGGGGCCTCAGGGTGAATGCTGGTTTCTCCTACACTGAACGTCGGACAACATGCCAACCACAAGGATTCTTAATATGGGTAAGGAAGATTTCTGATTTCTACATCACAGTCACCGTTGGAAGTGATTGGAGATAAGATCTAGGTTCTGAAGCCTGAAAACTGAGGTAGGGAAGAGATAATGACCTAAGGCCATGGCAGGTCTAATGGGCTCAGTGTGCGGTCAGCTGTCTGGGTGTTGGTCACGAGGTCCGGGCTCATGTTGTCAGACAATGCATTAGTGCCCAGGTTAGACTATATATTTTGGGTGCATTCCAGTGCCGTGTAGGTTCTGATCTGAAGAACTCTTCAGGATATGAAGAATGAGCGAGTCTGAGGCGCGTGCTCAGGCTTTGGCTCTGGATTTTGTATCAGCGATGGCCGTGGAATGTTGGGGAGGCCACATGGGCCATGGACGAATCTTGCTCTCTGTGGACTTGTCCCGATCCCAATTGTTTTTTCGTCGTCAATCTGTGGGATGGGAGGACTCCTTTCAGGTTTGTTTCGTCAGGTGTCCCACCAAAGAGGAATTCCAAAGCAGAGCCCTGTGGAAGACTGAAGGGACAACCCGAACTATGGTTAAAAATTGGGGCCTAGGGGCATGGCAAGCCCAATATGCTGTCTCTCCATCCAGCCACTGAGAGGCCTTACCTGAGGACTGGGCTCAGGCTGAGGGTTCACAATGTGTGTTTGTAACCATGTGGGCCGCAAGCATGGGCGGGGCCTCATGTGCCACACTGGTTTCACCTACACTGAACCTTGGACAACATGCCAACCACAAGGTTTCTTGCCATGGTGAAAGAGTTCTTATTTCTGCATCATTTTCAAACTCGGGCCGTGATTGGAGATAAGGTCTAGGTACTGAAGCCTGAAAACCGAGGTTGAGAAGAGATGACGAGCTAAGGCCATGAAGGGTCCGATGTGCTCAGTGTGCGGCCAGCTGACTGGGTGGGGCCTGGAGGTCCAGGATCAGGCTGTGTCAGAAAGGGCATTTGTGCTCAGGACAGCCTATATATTTGGGGTACAGCCGAATGGCGTGCAGGTTGATCCTCATTTGGGGTTTCTGAGTAGCCCCGGAGTGCAATGTTTTTCTTCTGGAGGGCAGGCAGAGTGCTGCATTGTAGTTCTGGAATCCCAAACCTGAGGGCTTGTGGGGCCAGTAGTCTCGAACGGAAGTCTGAGAACCCAAGCTAGGCCTAGGTTCCTTGGTGAGGATATGGCAGGCACAATCTACAGACCTGAATCGAGATCTCGTGCATCTGAAGTTAGGGCGAGGATCAGACGATCGCTCATGTTGTACATTCTGTCCCTGATGGACCCACCTGAAGGGGTGTGGATCACGAGGCCATGGGGGTTTTCCCACGATGGGAGTTGGGAGAAGCTCCAACTGCAAAGATTCTTCAGCAGGTCAATTGAGACCTGTTGGTTGGCTCCAGGACAACGATTCCGAGCAGGGATCTAAGGATGGATGTCTCGGTAGCCCACCTCGCATTCCAATTGTCTCCAAGCAACAAGACAGGTTAGATCTGCTGGATCTGGGGGAGCAACCGAGGAGGCTGAGTTGAAATGGACTCTCCCGTGGATGTGTCCAAATATGATTTTGTGTCTATGGAGACCTTGGAATGAAGCGGTGGCACTGGGGCCCTGAAGGGTTCTCCTACAGAGAGGCTTTCACACAGCTCCATCGTGCAAGTTTCCCATGTGTAGATGAGATTTGTTCTGATGGGTGAGTCAAGAACTGCCATATGCTGTTATTGAAATCCAGGCCTCTGAGGAGAGATGCCTGGAAGCCAAAGCAATGGATCCGATAGGAGCCTAGGGGCCTGTTCGTTCCTTTTTACATCTGGGGACATCAGTCTACGGGTCTGAGTTCAGGTAGGTGCTCGGAAGGGCCCCGATTGCCCCTGTTTGTCCTGGGAAGACACAAATATTGGGATGGCCTCAGGGACTTTGGTGGTTTATCCTCTTAGTAGGGTTGTGGCCATTGGAATGGGCACATACAATTCCCTTGGAGAGGGCAAGCACAGTCTTCAGGTTTGGCTCCAGGGGCCTGAGCCTGTAGGGTGTGTAGGCCAGGGCTGTTTGGACAGTTGTCTGAAAACACAAACTCGGCTTATGTTTCGGGTCATAGGTATGGCAGGACTGATCTACAGACCATGACTAGAACACTTCGGGATATAAAAAAAGGGCAGGTGTGAGGCTCTTGCTCAAGTTTTTGTCTCTGGATATCGTGTCACTCATGGTCGTGAAATTTCCGGGTGACTTCATGGGAAATGGACGAGTGTTACTCTCTGGGGGTTTGGCCCCGTCCAAAGAGTTTGGGGCTATTCTGTGGGATGGAAGTTGTCCGTTGTTCTATTGCTGTTGATTTGTTTTGTTTTGTTTTTCAACCTCAGGTGTCCCACCAAATAAGGGATTGCAGAGTAGAGTCCTTGGAGGAGGCGACTGGACAACCAGAAATCTGGTTAAAATTTGGGGCATAGGGACATGTCAAGCCCATTATGACATCTAATGGTTCAGCCACTGAGAGGACGTACTAGAGGACAGGACTCACGCTGAGGGTCACAATGCATGTTCATGCCCTCGTCGCACTCAAGAATGGGCGGGGCCTCAGGGTGAATGCTGGTTTCTCCTACACTGAACGTTGGACAACATGCCAACCAAAAGGTTTCTTAATATGGGTAAGGAAGATTTCTGATTTCTACATCTCAGTCACCCGTGGGAAGTGATTGGAGATAAGATCTAGGTTCTGAAGCCTGAAAACTGAGGTAGGGAAGAGATAATGACCTAAGGCCATGGCGGGTCTAATGGGCTCAGTGTGCGGTCAGCTGTCTGGGTGTTGGTCACGAGGTCCGGGCTCATGTTGTCAGACAATGCATTAGTGCCCAGGTTAGACTATATATTTTGGGTGCATTCCAGTGCCGTGTAGGTTCTGATCTGAAGAACTCTTCAGGATATGAAGAATGAGCGAGCGAGTCTGAGGCGCGTGCTCAGGCTTTGGCTCTGGAATTTTTGTATCAGCGATGGCCGTGGAATGTTGGGGAGGCCACATGGGCCATGGACGAATCTTGCTCTCTGTGGACTTGTCCCGATCCCAATTGTTTTTCGTCAATCTGTGGGATGGGAGGACTCCTTTCAGGTTTGTTTCGTCAGGTGTCCCACCAAAGAGGAATTCCAAAGCAGAGCCCTGTGGAAGACTGAAGGGACAACCCGAACTATGGTTAAAAATTGGGGCCTAGGGGCATGGCAAGCCCAATATGCTGTCTCTCCATCCAGCCACTGAGAGGCCTTACCTGAGGACTGGGCTCAGGCTGAGGGTCACAATGTGTGTTTGTGACCAATGGGGCCCACAAGCATGGGCGGGTCCTCATGGGCCACACTGGTTTCAACTACACTGAACCTTGGACAACACCAACCACAAGGTTTCTTGCCATAGGGAAAGACGTCTGATTTCAAAACCGTGCCTTGATTGGAGATAAGGTCTAGGTTCTGAAGCCTGAAAACCCAGGTTGAGAAGAGATGACGACCTAAGGCCATGACGGGTCTGATGTGCTCAGTGTGCGGCCAGCTGTCTGGGTGGGGCCAGGAGGTCCAGGCTCAGGCTGTGTCAGAAAGGGCATTAGTGCCCAGGTCAGCCTATATATTTGGGGTACAGCCGATTGGCTTGCCCCGTTGATCCTCATTTGGGGTTTCTAGGTAGCCCCAGAGGGCAATGTTTTTTTCTGGAGGGCAGGCAGAGTGCTGCATTGTAGTTCTGGATTGCCAAACTGAAGGGCTTGTGGGCCAGTAGTCTGAGGACGGAAGTCTGAGAACCCAAGCTATGCCTAGGTTTCTGGTTGAGGATATGGCAGGCACAATCTACAGACCTGAATCGTGATCTCGTGCATCTTAAGTCAGGGCGAGGATTAGACGATCGCTCAGGTTGGACATTCTGTCCCTGATGGCCCCTTCTAGAAGGGGGGGGATCACGAGGCCATGGGTGTTTTCCGACGATGGGAGTTGTGAGAAGGTCCCAATTGCAAAGATTCTTCTGCAGGACAATTGAGACCTGTTGGTTGGCTCCAGGACAACGATTCCGAGCAGTGATCTAAGGATGGATGGCTGGGTAGCCCACCTCGCATTCCAATAGTCTCCAAGCAACAAGACAGGTTAGATCTGCTGGATCTGGGGGAGCAACAGAGGAAGCTGAGTTGAAATGGACTCTCCCGTGGATGTGTCCAAATATGATTTTGTGTCTATGGAGACCTTGGAATGAAGCGGTGGCACTGGGGCCCTGAAGGGTTCTCCTAAAGAGAGGCTTCCACAAAGCTCCATCGTGCAAGTTTCCCATATGTAGATGAGATTTGTTCTGATGGGTGAGTCAAGAACTGCCATATGCTGTTATTGAAATCCAGGCCTCTGAGGAGAGATGCCTGGAAACAAAAGCAATGGATCCGATAGGTGCCTAGGGGCCTGTTCATTCCTTTTTACCTCAGGGGACATCAGTCTACGGGTCTCAGTGCAGGTAGGTGCTCAGATGGGCCCAGATTGCCCCTGTTTGTCCTGGGAAGCCACAAATATTGGGATGGCCTCAGGGACTTTGGAGGTTTATCCTCTTAGTAGGGTTGTGGCCATTGGAATGGGCACATACAAATCCCTTTGAGAGGGCAAGCACAGTCGTCAGGTTTGGCTCCAGGGGCCTGAGCCTGTAGGGTGTGTATGCCAGGGCTGTTTGGACAGTTGTCTGAAAACACAAACTCGGCTTATGTTTCGGGTCATAGGTATGGCAGGACTGATCTACAGAACATGAGGAGAACTCTTCGGGATATGAAAAAAGGGCGAGTGTGAGGTTCTTGCTCAAGTTTTTGTCTCCGGATATCGTGTCCCTCATGGTCGTGAAATTTCCTGGTGACTTCATGGGAATTGGACGAGTCATACTCTCTGCGGTTTTGGCCCCGTCCAAAGAGTTTGGGGTCATTCTGTGGGATATAAGAAGTCACTTGTTCTGTTGTTGTTGATTGATTTGTTTTATTTTGTTTTTCAACCTCAGGTGTCCCACCAAATTAGGGATTCCAGAATAGAGCTCTGGGGAGGGGCGACTGGACAACCAGAAATCTGGTTAAAAATTGGGGCCTAGGGGCATGACAAGCCCAATATGCTGTCTCTCCATCCAGCCATTGAGAGGCCTTACCTGAGGACTGGGCTCAGGCTGAGGGGTCACAATGTGTGTTTGTAACCATGGGGGCCGCAAGCATGGGCGGGGCCTCATGGGCCATACTGGTTTCACCTACACTGAACCTTGGACAACATGCCAACCACAAGGTTTCTTGCCATGGTGAAAGAGTTCTTATTTCTGCATCATTTTCAAACCCGGGCCGTGATTGGAGATAAGGTCTAGGTACTGAAGCCTGAAAACCGAGGTTGAGAAGAGATGATGAGCTAAGGCCATGAGGGGTCCAATGTGCTCAGTGTGCGGCCAGCTGATTGGGTTGGGGGCCAGGAGGTCCAGGATCAGGCTGTGTCAGAAAGGGCATTTGTGCTCAGGACAGCCTATATATTTGGGGTACAGCCGAATGGCGTGCAGGTTGATCCTCATTTGGGGTTTCTGGGTAGCCCCAGAGGGCAATGTTTTTTTCTTCTGGAGGGCAGGCAGAGTGCTGCATTGTAGTTCTGGAATCCCAAACTGGAGGGCTTGTGGACCAGTAGTCTGAGGACGGAGGTCTGAGGACACAAGCTAGGCTTAGGTTTCTGTGTGAGGACATGGCAGGCACAATATAAGACCTGAATCGATATCTCGTGCATCTGAAGTCAGGGTGAGGATCAGACTATTTCTCACGTTGGACCTTATGTCCCTGATGGCCCCTTCATGAAGGGGGGGTATCACGAGGCCATGGGGGTTTCCCACGATGGGAGTTGTGAGAAGCTCCCTACTGCAAAGATTCTTCTGTAGGAAAATTGAGACCTGTTGGTGGCTCCAGGCCAATGATTCTGAGCAGGGTTCTAAGGATGGATGGCAGGGTAGCCCACCTCGCATTCCAATTGTCTCCTAGCAACAAGACAAGTTAGATCTTGTGGAGCAATCGAATATGCTGAGTTGAATTGGACTCTCCCTTGCATGTGTCCTAATATGATTTTGTGTCTATGGAGACCTTGGAATGAAGCGGTGGCACTGGGGCCCTGAAGGGTTCTCCTAAAAAGAGGCGTTGACACACCTCCGATGTGCAAGTTTCCCATGTGTAGATGAGTTTTGTTCTGATGGGTGAGTCAAGAAACAGCCATATGCTGGTACTGAAATCCAGGCCTCTGAGGAAGATGCCTGGAAACCAAAGCAATGGATCCGATTAGGGCCTAGGGGCCTGTTCATTCCTTTTTACCTCTGGGGGATATCAGTTTACGAGTCTGAGTGCAGGTAGGTTCTCAGATGGGCTCAGATTGCTCCTGTTTGTCCTGGGAAGCCACCACTATTGGGATGGCCTCAGGGACTTTGGAGGGTTTATTCTATTAGTAGGGTTGTGGCCATTGGAATGGGCACACAGAATTCCCTTGGAGAGGGCAAGTACAGTCCTCAGGTTGGCTCCAGGGCCCAGAGCCTGTAGTGGGTGTAGGCCTGGGCTGTATGGACAGTTGTCTGAAAACACAAAATCGGATTATGTTTCGAGTCATAGGTATGGCACGACTGATCTACAGACCATGAGGAGATCTCTTCGGGATATGAAAAAAAGGGCGAGTGTGAGGCTCTTGCTCAAGTTTTTATCTCTGCATATCGTGCCATTCATGGTCATGAAATATCCAGGTGACGTCATGGGAAATGGACGAGTCTTACTCTCTGGGGGTTTGGCCCCGTTCAAAGAGTTTGGGGTCATTCTGTGGGATGGAAGAAGTCAGTTTTTGTTGTTGTTGTTGTTGTTGTTTTGTTTTGTTTTTCAAACTCCACCAAATGAGGGATTCCAGAGTAGAGCCCTGGGGAGGGGCGACTGGACAACCAGAAATCTGGTTTAAATTTGGGGCCTAGGGACATGTCAAGCCATTATGGTATCTAATCGTCTAGCCACTGAGAGGACGTACTAGAGGA
Source organism: Mustela putorius furo (assembly GCF_011764305.1). Classification (NCBI taxonomy): domain Eukaryota; kingdom Metazoa; phylum Chordata; class Mammalia; order Carnivora; family Mustelidae; genus Mustela; species Mustela putorius. The sequence continues at coordinate 101,500 of NW_025421710.1, forward strand.
CAGGACTCACGCTGAGGGTCACAATGCGTGTTCATGCCCTCGTCGCACTCAAGAATAGGCGGGGCCTCTGGGTGAATGCTGGTTTCCCCTACACTGAACGTAGGACAACTTTCCAACCATAAGGTTTCTTGCCATGGGTATGGAAGAGTTCTGATTTCTGCATCACAGTCACCCCTGGGCAGTGATTGGAGATGAGGTCTAGGTTCTGAAGCCTGAAAACTGAGGTAGGGAAGAGATGATGACCTAAGGCCACGGCGGGTCTTATGGGCTCAGTGTGCGGTCAGCTGTCTGGGTGTTGCTCAGGAGTTCCCGGCTCAGTGTGTGTCAGACAGTGCATTACTGCCCAGGTTTGACTATATAATTTGGGTACATTCGAGTGCCATGTAGGTTTATTCACATTTAATATGCCCGGGCAGCTCATTAGGCAATATTTTGTTTCTCGAGGGCAGGCAGAGTGCTGCAATGATGGTTCGGAATTGCCAAACTTGTGGGATTCGGGGCCAGGAGTGTGAGGACGGAAGTCTGAGAACACAAGCTAGACTTGGGATTCAGGGCGAGGGCACGGCATGTATCTCCTGAAGATCTGAAGCAATATGTCATGCATCTGAAGTCAGAGCGAGGATCAGACGTTGGCTCAGCTTGGATTTTCTGTTCATGATGGCCCATTCATGAAGGGAGCCGAATCTCGAGGCCGTGGAGGTTTTCCCACGTTTGGAGTGGTGGGATGCCCCCTCCTAGGATTCCTTCTGCGGGACAATTGAGACTTGTTGGAAAGCCCCAGGACATCCCATATGGATGAGTCCAGACCAACGTTCGAGGATGGATGCCTGGGAAGCCCGCCTCTCATTCCAATTGTCTCCTAGCGACAAGGCAGTTTAGATCTGATGGATCTGCGGGAGCCACCGGGGTGGCTGAGTTGAAATGGACTTTCCTGAGGATGGGTCTAATGTGTGTTTGTGTCCATGAGGGCCTTGGAATGGGGCGGTGGCACGGGACCCTGAAATATTCTCCTCAGCTTTTGACATAGCTCCCATGCACAAGTTTCCTTGTGGAGACGAGGTTTGTTCTGATGGGTGCCTCAGGAAAACCCCAATGCTGGTATTGGAATCCAGGGTTTTGAGGAGACATGCCTGTAAAACAAAGCAATGGATCCGATTTTGGCCTAGGGTCCTGTCTGGTTCAATCTTCTTCTCTGGGGACACCCATCTAGGGTATGAGTGGAGGTAGATGCTCAGCTGGTGACAGACTGACCTTTTTTGTCCCGGGCGACCTATACTATTTGGATGGCCTCAGAGACTTTGAGGGTTCTCCTAATTTGTACGATTTTGGACAATGGAATGGGCAGAATTCCCATGATTTGGGTAGGCACAGACCTAATGTGTGGCTCCAGGGTCCCCAGCCTGGATGGTGTGTGGCCCAGGACTTTGAGAACAGAAGTCTGAAAACACAAACTCAGCTTATGTTTGGGGACGAAGGTATGGCAGGCCCGATCTACAAACCATGAGAAGACATCTTCAGGATATGAAGATAGTGCGAGTCTGAGGCGCTTGCTCCGGCTTTTGTCTCTGGATTTTGTTTCAGCAATTGCCGTGGAATGTCGAGGAGGCCTCATGGGCCATGGACGAATCTTGCTTCTGTGGATTTGGCACAATCCCAATTGTTTTTCGTCAATCTGTTGGATGGAGTACTCCTTTCAGGATTGTTACTTCAGGTGTCCCACCAAAAGAGGAGTTCCAAAGCAGAGCCCTGGGGAAGAGTGAAGGGACAACCCAAACTATGGTTAAAAATTGGGGCCTAGGGGCATGGCAAGCCCAATATGCTGTCTCTCCATCCAGCCACTGAGAGGCCTTACCTGAGGACTGGGCTCAGGCTGAGGGTCACAATGTGTGTTTGCCACCTATGTGGCCCGCGAGCAATGGCGGGGCCTCATTGGACACACTGGTATCCACTACACTGAACATTATACAACAAGCCTACCACAAGTTTTCTTGCCATCGGGAAAGAGTTTTGATTTCTGCATCATTTTCAAACCTGGGCAGTGATTGGAGATAAGGTCTAGGTTCTAAATCCTGAAAACCGGGGCTAGGAAGAGATAAGGACCTAAAGCAATGGCTGGTCCGATGTGCTCAGTGAGCGGCCAGCTGTATGTGTGGGGCCAGGAGGTCCAGGCTCAGCCTCTGTCAGAAAGGGCACTATTGCCCAGGTCAGCCTATATATTTTGGGTACAGCCAAGTGGCGTGCAGGTTGATCTTCATTTGGGGTTTCTGGGTAGCCCCAGAAGGCAATGTTTTTCTTCTGGAGGGCAAGCAGAGTGCTGCATTATAATTCTGGATTGCCAAACTGGAGGGCTTGTGGGCCATTAGTCTGAGGATGGAAGTCTGAGGACACAAGCTAGGCTTAGGTTTCTGGGTGAGGACATGGTAGGCACAATCTACAGATCTGAACCGAGATCTCGTGCATCTGAAGTCAGGGTGAGGATCAGACGATCGCTCAGGTTGGACCTTATGTCCCTGAGGGCCACTTCATGAAGGGAGGGGGATCACAAGGCCATGGCTGTTTTCTCAATGGGAGTTGTGAGAAGCTCCCAACTGCAAAGATTCTTCTGCAGGACAATTGAGACCTGTTGGTTGGCTCAAGGCTAACGATTCCGAGCAGGGTTCTAAGGATGGATGGCTGGGTAGCCCACCTCGCATTCCAATTGTCTCCTAGCAACAAGACAAGTTAGATCTGCTGGATCTCGCCGAGCAACCGAATACGCTGAGTTGAAATGGACTCTCCTGTGAATGGGTCCTTATGTGTTTTTGTGTCTATGATACCTTGGAATGACGCGGTGGCACTGGTGACATGAAGAGTTCTCCTAAACAGAGGCTTTGACACACTCCCACGTGCAAGTTTCCCATGTGTAGATGAGATTTGTTCTGGTGGGTGAGTCAAGAAACAGCCATATGCTGGTACTGAAATCCAGGCCTCTGAGGAGTGATGCCTGGAAAACAAAGCAATGGATCCGATTAGGGCCTAGGGGCCTGTTCGTTCCTTTTTTTACCTCTGGGCATATCAGTCTACAAGTCTGAGTGCCGGTAGGTGCTCAGATGGGCCCAGATTGCCCCTGTTTGTCCTGGGAAGCCACAAATATTGGGATGGCCTCAGGGACTTTGGAGGTTTATCCTATTAGTAGCATTGTGGCTATTGGAATGGGCACACAGAATTCCCTTGGAGAGGGCAAGTACAGTCCTCAGCTTGGCTTCAGGGGTCTAAGCCTGTAGGCTGTGTAGGCCAGGTCTGTTTGGCCAGTTGTCTGAAAACAGAAACTCGGCTTATGTTTCGGTCATAGGTATGACAGGACTGATCTACAGACCCTGAGGAGAACTCTTCGGGATATGAAAAAAGGGCGAGTGTGAGGCTTTTGCTAAGTATGGTCATGAAATTTCTGGGTGACTTCATGGGAAATGGACGAGTCTTACTCCCTGGGGGTTTGGCCCAATCCAAAGAGTTTGGGGTCATTCTGTGGGACCGAAGAAGTCCGTTTTTTATTGTTGTTGTTTTTTTTTTTGTTTTGTTTTTCAAACTAGGGGTCCCACCAAATGAGGGATTTAAGAGTAGAGCCCTGGGGAGGGGCGATTGGACAACCAGAAATCTGGTTAAAATTGGGTACTAGGGACAGCTACATTTGGGTTTCAGTGCGAGGGCACGGCATGTATCCCCTGAAGATCTGAAGCAATATCTCATGCATCTGAAGTCAGAGCGAGGATCAGACGTTGGCTCAGCCTGGATTTTCTGTTCATGACGGCCCCTTCATAAAGGGAGCCGAATCTCGAGGCCGTGGAGGTTACCCACGTTGGGAGTGGTGGGATGCCCCCTCCAAGGATTCCTTCTGAGGGACAATTGAGACCTGTTGGACAGCTCAAGGACATCCCATATGGATGAGTCCAGATCAACGTTCGAGGATGGATGCCTGGGAAGCCCGCCTCGCATTCCAAATGTCTCCAAGCGACAAGGCAGTTTAGATCTGATGGCTCTGTGGGAGCATCCGGGGTGGCTGAGTTGAAATGGACTTTCCTGAGGATGGGTCTAATGTGTGTTTGTGTCCATGAGGGCCTTGGAATGGGGCGGTGGCACCGGGGCCCTGAAGTATTCTCCTAAGCTTTGACATAGCTCCCATGCACAAGTTTCCTTGTGGAGATGAGGTTTGTTCTGATGGGTGCCTCAGGAAAACCCGAATGCTGGTATTGGAATCCAGGGTTTTGAGGAGACATGCCTGTAAACCAAAGCAATGGATCCGATTTTGGCCTAGGGTCCTGTCTGGTTCAATCTTCTTCTCTGGGGACATCCTTCTAGGGTATGAGTGGAGTTAGATGCTCAGCTGGTGTCAGACTGACCTTTTTTGTCCCGGGCGACCTATACTATTGGGATGGCCTCAGGGACTTTGGAGGGTTCTCCTAATTTGTACGATTTTGGACAATGGAATGGGCAGAATTCCCATGGATTGGGTAGGCACAGTCCTAATGTGTGGCTCCAGGGTCACCAGCTGGAGGGTATGTGGCCCAGGACTTTGAGGAAAGAAGTCTGAAAACACAAACTCAGCTTATGTTTGGGGACGTAGGTATGGCAGGCCCGATCTACAAACCATGAGAAGACATCTTCAGGATATGAAGATAGTGCGAGTCTGAGGTGCTTGCTTCGGCTTTTGTCTCTGGATTTTGTATCAGCGATGGCCGTGGAATGTCGAGGAGGCCTCATGGGCCATGGACGAATCATGCTCTCTGTGGATTTGGCCCGATCCCAATTATTTTTCGTCAATCTGTTGGATGGAGGACTCCTTTCAGGTTTGTTACATCAGGTGTCCCACCAAAAGAGGAATTCCAAAGCAGAGTCATGGGGAAGAGTGTAGGGACAACACGAACTATGGTTAAAAATTGGGGCATAGGGGCATGGAAAGCCCAATATGCTGTCTCTTCATCCAGTCACTGAGAGGCCTTACCTGAGGACTGGGCTTAGGCTGAGGGTCACAATGTGTGTTTGCTACCTATCTGGACCACAAGCACGGCGGGTCCTCAAAGGACACACTGGTTTCCACTACACTGAACGTTGGAGAACAAGCCAACCACAAGTTTTCCTGCAATCGGGAAGGAGTTCTGATTTCTGCATCATTTTCAAACCTGGGCAGTGATTGGAGATAAGTTCTAGGTTCTGAAGCCTGAAAACTGAGGTTGGGAAGGGATAACGACATAAGGCCATGGGGGTTCTGAAGTTCTCAGTTTGTAGCCAGCTGTCTGGGTGGGCCCAGGAGGTCCAGGCTCAGGCTGTGTCAGAAAGGGCATTAATGCCCAGGTCATCCTATATATTTTGGGTATAGCCAAATGTCGAGCAGGTTGATCTTCACTTGGGGTTTCTACGTAGCCCCAGAGGGCAATGTTTTTCTTCTGCAGGGCAGGTAGAGTGCTGCATTGTAGTTCTGGATTGCCAAACTGGAGGGCTTGTGAGCCAGTAGTCTGTGGACAGAAGTCTGAGGACACAAGCAATGCTTAGGTTTCTGGGTGAGGACATGGCAGGCACAATCTACAGACCTGAACCGAGATCTCGTCAGGGTGAGGATCAGACGATCGCTCAGGTTGGACCTTATGTCCCTGATGGCCCCTTTATGAAGGGGGGGGATCATGTGGCCATGGGGGTTCTCTCACGATGGGAGATCTGAGAAGCTCCCAACTGCAAAGATTCTTCTGCAGGACAATTGAGACCTGTTGGTTGGCTCCAGGCCAACGATTCCGAGCAGGGTTTTAAGGATGGATGGCGGGGGTAGGCCACCTCACATTCCAATTGTCTCCTAGCAACAAGACAACTTAGATCTGCTGGATCTCGCAGAGCAACCGAATACGCTCAGTTGAAATGGACTCTCCTGTGGATGGGTCCTAATGTGCTTTGTGTCTATGGAGACCCTGTAATGGGGCAGTGGCACACAGGCCCTGAAGGATTCTCCTAACTGGAGGTTTTGAGACATCTTCAAAGGATAATTTTCCCATGTGGAGAAGAGATTTGTTCTGATTGCTGCCTCATGAAATCCCCATATGCTAATATTGGAAACCAGGCCTCTGAGGAGAGATACCTGTAACCGAAAGCAATGAATCTGATTCAGGCCTAGGGGCCTGTCTGATTCAATCTTCTTCTCTGGGGACATCCATCTACGCTGAGTAGAGGTAGATGCTCAGCTGGTTTCAGATGACCCTTGTTTGTCCTGGGCGGCCTACATTATTGGGATGTCCTTGGGGACTCTGGAGGTTTTTCCTAATTTGTACGATTGTGGACAATGGAATGGGCAGAAATCCCGTGGTATGGACAGGCACAGTCCTGATGTGAGGCTCCAGGGGCCCCAGCCTGAAGGGTCTGTGGGCCAGGAATGTGGGGACAGAAGTCTGAAAACACAAATTCGGCTTAGGTTTGGGAAGTAGGTATGGCAGGCCCGATCTACAGACCGTGAGGAGAACTCTTCGGGATACGACAAAAGAGCGAGTGTGAGGCGCTTGCTCAGAATTTTGTCTTTGGATTTGTTGTCAAAGATGGCTGTGGAATCTCGGGGGGGCCTCATGGGCCATGGACGAGACTTCCTCTCTGTGAATTTGGTCCAATCCCAATTGTTTGGGGTCAATCTGAAGGATGGGAGGAGTCCTTTTAGTTTTGTTACCTCAGGTGTCCCACCAAAAGAGGGATTCCAAAGCAGAGCTCTGGGGAGGGATGAATGGACAACGCGAACAATCCAATTGGGGTGAGGTCGAGAACCGAGCAGGTTGATCCTCATTTGGGGTTTATGGAGATCCCCATAGAGCAACGTTTTTCTTCTGGAGGGCCAGCATAGGGCTGCATTTTGGTTCCAGAATTCCAAGTCTTGAGGACATGTTTGCCAGGAGTTTGAGGAAGGAAGTCTGAAAACACAAGGGAGCACGAGGTTTGGGCCCACTGTGCAGAGGCTGAATCGAGATCTCCTGCATCTGAGGTCAGGGCGAGTATCAGATGTTGCCTCAAGCTGGAGTTTGTGTCCATGTCGGCCCCTTCCTGAGGGGGGTGGGGGCATCATGAAGCCAGGGAGGTTTCCCTACGCTGGGAGTTGTGAGCTGCTCCAAACTTCAAAGTTTCCTTCTTCAGGACAGTCGAGTACTATTGGATGGTTCCAGGATGCCCCATACAGAAAGACTCGAGAGCAGGGGCCTAAGCATGGATGCCGAGAAACGCCAACTCACCTTCCCATTGCCTGGTCGAGACAAGGCACGCTCAATCTGCGGGCTCTTGGGTGAGCTACCCAGAAGGCTGAGTTTAAATGGACTTTCCTGAGGATGAGTCATAATGTGGGTTGGTGGCCATGGAGACCTTGGAATGTGTCAGTAGCTAAGGGACTCTGCAGGATTCTCCAACCCGAAGGGTTTGACACAACTCCAACAAGGAAGCTTTCCATGTGGAGATGAGAGGTGTTCTGTCTGGTGCCTCAGGATAGCCCCATATGCTGGTCTTAGAACCCAGGCCTCTGAGGAGTGATACCAGGACACCAAAGCCAGAGTTCATAATAGGGCCTAGGGGCCTGTCGGGTTCAATCTTCTGTCTCTGCGGATATCAGTCTGTGTGTCTGCATGGAGGTAGTAGTTGCTCAGCTGGTGTCATAATGCCCCTGTTTGTCCAGTGCGGCTTGCGGTAGTGGGATGTCCTTGGGGACCTTGAGGTTTCTACTATTTTGTAGAGTTGTGGCCAATGGAACGGGCAGTTTCTTAGGAGAGACCAGGCACAGTTCTGTGGTGTGGCTCCAGAGACCCCAGCCTCGAGGCGGTGTGGGCCACGGCTGTGCAGACAGACATCCAAAAACCCAAACTCAGCTCAGGTTTGGGGCCGAGGTTATGGCAGGCCTGATCTACAGTCCGTGAGGGGAGCTCCTCTGGATATGAAAGAAGGGTGAGAGGGAGGCAGTCACTGAGTCTTTTGTCTCTGGATATTTTGTCCACAATGGCCGTTTAATGTAGGAGTTGCCTCATGGGTCGTAGAAGTCTCCCTCTCTGGTAGTTTGTCCAGCCCCCAAAAGTTTGGGGTCATTCTGCGGGAAGGGAAGAGTCCTGTTTTCTGCTTCATGTGTCCCCCCAGTAGAGGGATTCTGGAGCATAGCGGTGGGTACTGACAACTGGAATACTCGCTCTCTGGTTAAGCCTGGGGGCCTATGGATATGACAAGCCCCATATGCAGGATCTTGGTCCAGCCACTGAGAGGCGTTACTTTAATACGGGACTCACGCTACAGGTCACAATGCATGTCTGTGCCCTAGGCGGCCCTCAAGCACTGGCGTGGCCTTTCCGACAATGCAGGTTTTCCCACATTGAACGTTGGACAACATGCCAACCACAAGGTTTCTGGCCATGGGGAAGGAGGAATTCTAATTTCTGCATCACGTTCACCCCTGGGCAGTGATTGGAGATAAGGTCTAGGTTCTGAAGCCTGAAAACCGAGGTTGGGAAGAGATGACGAACTACAGCCATAGCGGGTCCCTTGTGTCCAGGTTGGAGCCAGCTGTCTAGGTGTCGTTTGGGATGTCTTGTCTCAGGCTGTGCCAGACAGGGCATTAGTATTCAGGGTAGGCTGTATAATTGCTTTACAGTCGGGTGGCATGCATTAGATAATCATTTGGGGTTTCTTATTAGCAGCATAGGGCAAAGTTTTTCTTCTGGATGGCAGGCAGAGTGCTGCATTGTGGCTTTAGGATTCCCAAACTGGAGGGCTTGTGGGCCAGGAGAGTGAGGACGGAAGTCTGAGAACACAAGCTAGGCGTAGGTTTCGGGGAATGGAAATGGCAGGCACACTCTGCAGAGCTGAATTGAGATCTCATGTGTCTGAAGTCAGGTCGAGGATCAGAATTTGGCTCAGGTTGGAGTTTCTGTCCATGTTGGCCCCTTCATGAAGGGGGGGGGCATTATGAGGCCATGGGGGTTTTCCCACTATTAGAGTTTTGAGATGCTCCAAACCGCAAGGATTCCTTCTGTGGGACAATTAAGATTTGTTGGATGGCTCCAGGACGTCTCCTAAGGTATTTTTCCAGAACAGGGTTCTAAGTATGGATGCCTGGGCAGACAGCCTCAATTCCAATTGTCTCCTAGCAACAAGAAACGTTTGATCTGCTGGCTTGGGGTAGCATCAGAGGGGGCTGAGTTGGAATGGACTTTCATGAGGATGGTCTTAAATGAGTGGAAATGGACTTTCCTGAGGATGGTCTTAATGTTGGTTTGAGTCCATTGAGACCTTGGTATGGGGCAGTGGCACCAGGGCCCTGAAGGATTCTCTTAACCAGAGGTTATAACAAAGCTGCAATGAGCAAGTTTTCCATGGGGGGAGACGAGATTTGTTCTTATTGGTGCCTCAGGAAACCACCATTTGCTGGTATTGGAAATGAGGCCTCTGAGGAGAGATGCCTGGAAACCAAAGCAATGGATCTGATTAGGGCCTAGGGGCCTGTCCGGTTCAATATTCTTCTCTGGGGACATCTTTTGTCTGAGTGGAGGTAGTTGCTCAGCTGGTTTGAGATCACACCTGTTTGTCCAGGGCGGCCTACACTATTGGGATGGCCTCGGTAACTTTGGAGGTTTTTCCTAATTTGCAAGGTTGTGGCCAATGGAGTGGGAAGAATTCTCTTGAAAGGGAAGCACAGTCCTGAGGTGTGGCTCCAGGGACCCAAGTGTGGAGCGTGTGTGGTCCAGGGCTATTTGGACAAATGTCTGAAACACAAACTCCACTTAGTTTTGGGTCTGTAGGTATGGCCGGCCCGATATATAGACCGTGAGGAGAACTCTTCGGGATATGAACAAAGGGCGAAAGTGAGGTGCTTGATCATGCTTATTTTTTTCTGGGTATGTGTCACCGATTGCCATGGAATGTCCGGGTGTCCTCATGGGCCATTGATGAGGCTCCCTTTCTGGGGATTTGACCCAATCCCAAGAGTTTGGGGTCATTCTGTGGGAAGGGAGGAGGCCTTTCTGTTTTTTTTTTTTTTACCTCAGGTGGACCACCAAAAGAGGGATTCCACAGCAGAGTCCTGGGGAGGGGCGCCTGGACAACCAGAACTCTGGTTAACATTGGGACCTAAGAACATGGCAAGCCCCATATGTGGGCTCTTGGTCCAGACACTGAGAGGCCTTCCTTGAGCATAGGGCTCACACTGAGTTTCACAATGTGTTTTTGTGCCCAAGGAGCCCCTCAAGTCAGGGCGTGGCCTAATGTACCATGCTGGTTTCTCCTACACTGAACGTTGCACAATATGGCAACCACAAGTTTTCTGGCCATGGGGAAGAAGGAGTTCTAATTTCTGCAACAATTTCACTCCTGGACTGTGATTGGATTTAAGGTCTAGGTTCTGAAGCCTGAAAACTGAGGTTGGGATAAGATGAAGACCTAAGGCCATGGTGTGTCTAATGTGCTCAGTGTTCAGCCAGCTGTTGAGTGTGGGTTGGGAGGTGCAGGCTCAGGCTGTGGCAGACAGGGAATTAGTGCCCAGGCTAGACTGTATCATTGGGGGTGCAGTCGAGTTTCGTGCAGGTTGGTACTCATGTGGTAACTGGGTAGCCCCAGAGGGCAACGTTTTTTTCTTCTGGAAGGAAAACACAGTGCCACATAGTGGCTCCAGAATTCCCAAAGTGGAAGGCTTGTGGGCCAGGAGTGTGAGGAAAAAAATTCTGAGAACACAAGCCAGACTTAGATTTCGGGGTGAGGGGATGGCAGGAACCCTCTGCAGAGATGATTCGAGATCCCGTGTACCTGAAGACAGAGCTAGGATCAGACGTTGGCTCAGGTTGGAGTTTCTGTCCATGAAGGCCCCTTCATGAAGGGGAGGGTGTCACGAGGCCATGGATGTTTTCCCACGATGGGAATTGTGAGATGCTCCAAACCGCAATGATTCCTTCCGTGGGACAGTCGAGACCTGCTGGATGGCTCCAGGACATCCCATAAGGAAGTTATCCAGAGCAGGGTACTAAGGATGGATGCCTGGGCAGCCTGCCTGCCATTCCTGGTGTCTCATAGCGCCAAGGCAAGTTCGATCTGCTAGATCTAGGGGAGTAACCGAGGCGGGTGTGTTGAAATGGGTGAGTTGAGGATGGGTCATAATGTGCATTTGTGCCCATGGAGACCTTGGAATGGGGTGCTTGATCTGGAGCCTTGAGGGATGTTCATAACCGGAGGTTTTGATGGAGCTCTAAAGAGTACGTTTCCTATGTAGAGAAGAGAATTGTTTTGATGAGTGCCTAAGGAATCTCCCATATGATGGTATTGGAAACCAGGCCTCTGAGGAGAGATGCCTGGAAACAAAAGCAATGGATATGATTAGGGCCTAGGTGCCTGTCCGGTTCAATCTCTTTCCTGGGGATACGTGTCTATGGATCTGAGGGGAGGTAGTTGCTCAGCTTGTGTCAGATCGCCCCTGTTTGTACTGGGCAGACTATATTATTGGGAATGGCCTCGGGACTTTGGAGTTTCTCCTAATCTGTAGGGTTGTGGCCAATGGAATGGGCAGAAATCCCCTGGAGAGGGCAGGCACAGTTCTTAGTTTGGCTCTAGGGGCCCAGCCTTGAGGGTGTGTGGGCCAGGCCTGTGGGGACAGAACTCTGAAAAAACACAAACTCCGCTTAGGATTGGGGACATAGGTATGGCACGCCCAATCTACAGACCGTGATAACACTTCGGGATATGAAAAAGGGTGAGTTTGAGGTGCTTGCTCAGGTTTTGTCTCTGGATTTGTGTCAACAATGTGGGTCGAATGCTGGCGTGGCCTCATGGGTTGTGGACGGCCTCCTTCTCTGTGGATTTGACCCAATCCCAAGAGTTTGGGTACATTCTGTGGGATGGGAGGAGTCCTTTCTGTTTTTTATTTTATTTTATGTACCTCATGTGTGCCAATAAAAGAGGGATTCCAGAGCAGAGTCCTTGGGAGGGACAACTGGATAACCCCACCTCTGTTTAAGTTTGGGGGACTAGGGGCATGGCAAGTCCAATATGTGGGCTCTTGATTCAGACACTGAGAGGTCTTCCTTGAGGACAGGGCTAATGCTGAGGGTCACAATGCCTATTTGTGCCCAACAAGGCCCTCAAGCATGGGAAGGGCCTCATGGGCCACGCTGGATTCTCCTACACTGAACGTTGGAGAATTTGCCAACCACAAGGTTTCCGGCCATGGCGAAGGAAGAGTTGTGATTTCTGCATCACGTTCACCCCTGGACAGTGATTGGAGTTTAGGTCTAGGTTCTGAAACCCGAAAACGGAGGTTGGGAAGAGATGAAGACCTAAGGACCTGATGGGTACAATGAGCTCAGTGTGTGGCTAGCTGTTGAGCGTAGGTCTGGAGGTGTGGGCTCATGCTGTGTCAGACAGGGCATTAGACAGGGTAGAGACTGTATATTGGGGGGTGCAGTCGAGTGGCGTTCAGTTGATCCTCATTCGGGTTTCTAGGTAGCTCCATAAGGCAACGTTTTTCTTCTGGAGGGCAGGCAGAGTGCTGCATTGTGGCCCCAGTATTGCCAAAGTGTAGGGCTTTTGGGCCAGGTGTGTGAGGACGGTAGTCTGAGAACACAAGCTAGGCTTAGTTTTTTGGGGTGAGGGCACAGAAGGCACACTCTGCAGAGCTGAATCAAGATCTCATGCACCTGAAGCCAGGGCGAATATCAGACGTTTGCTCAGGTTGGAGTTTCTGTCCATGATGGCCCCTTTATAAAGTGGAGCGTCTCAAGAGGCCATGAAGATTTTCCCACAATGGGAGTTGTGAGATGCACCAGACTGCAAAGATTCCTTCTGTGGGACACTTGAGACCTGTTGGATGGCTCTAGGATGTCCCATATGGAACGACTCCAGAGTAGGGTTCTAAGGATGGATGCCTGGGCAGCCCGCGCCTCCCATTCTAGTTGTCTCCTAGCAACAAGGCAGGTTTGATCTGCAGGCCCTGGGGGGAGAAACCAAGGGGGATGAGTTGACATGGACTCTACCGAGGATAGATCATAATGTGGGTTTAAGTCCATGGAGACCTTGGAATGGGGCGCTTGATCCGGGGCCCTGAAAGATTCTCCTAAACAGAGGTTTTTATAGAGCTCCAAAGAGTACATTTCCTATGTGGAGACGAGATTTTTCTATGAGTGCCTCAGTAATCCCCCATATGCTGGGATTGGTAACCAGGCCTCTGAGGAGAGATGCCTGGAAACAAAAGCAATGGATCTGATTAGGGCCTAAGTGCCTGTCCAGTTCAATCTTATTCTATGGGGATATCTGTCTCTGGGTCTGAGTGGAGGTAGTTTCCTAACTTGTGAAAGATCATCGCTGTTTGTCCTGGGCAGCCAACACCATTGGGATGGCCTCGGGGAGTTTGGAGGTTTCTCCTAATCTATAGGGTTGTGGCCAATGGAAATGGCAGAATTCCCCTGGAGAGGGAAGCCACAGTCCTCAGGTGTGGCTCCAGGGGCCCCAGCTTGGATGGTGTGTGGGCCAGGACTGTGGGGACAGAAGTCTGAAAACACAAACTCAGCTTAGGTTTGGGGAGGTACGTATGAAGGCTCGATCTACAGACCGTGAGAATTTTCCGGGCTATGAACAAAGGGCGAGTATGTGGCGTTTGCTCAGGCTTTTGTCTCTGGATTTTGTGCCTATGGTGGCCGTGGAATGTCGGGGTGTCCTCAAGGGCCATGGACAAGTCCTTCTCTGGTGATTTGACCTGATCCCAAGTGGTTGGGATCATTCTGTGGATGGGAAGAGTCCTTTCTGTATTTTTTTTTTTTTTACCTCAGTTGTCCCACCAAAGAGGGATTCCAGAGCAGTGCCCTGAGTAGGGGTGACTAGACATCTCTAACTCTGGTTGAGATTGGGGGACTAGGGGCTTGGCAAGCCCCATATGTGGGCTGTTGTTCCAGTCACTAAGAGGCTTTACATGAGGATAGGGCTCACGCTGAGGGTCACAATGTGTGTTTGTGCAAATTGTAGCCCTCAGGGATAGGTGGGGCCTCATAGTCCATGCTGCTTTCTCCTACAATGAACATTGGACAACATGCCAACCACAAGGTTTCTTGCCATGGCGAAGGAGAAGTTCTGATTCTTGTATCACGTTCACTCCTGAGCAGTGAGTGGAGATAAGGTCTAGGTTCTGAAGGTGAAAACTGAGGTTGGGTAGAGATGATGGCCGAAAGCCATTGTGGGTTTGATATGCTCAATGTACGGCCAGCTGTCTGGGTGTTGGCATGGAGGTCTGCCTTCAGGCTGCGCGAGACAAAGGCTTTAGTGCACAGGCTAGATTGTATAATTGGGGTATGGTCGAGTGGCATGCAGGTTGTTACTCATTTGGCGTTTCTGGTTAGCCCTATAGGGCAAATTTTTCTTCTGGAGGGCAGGCAGAGTGCTGCATTGTGTCTCCAGAATTGCCAAACTGGAGGGGTGTGGCCAGGATTGTGAAGACGGAAGTCTGAGAACACAAGTTAGGCTTAGGTTTCGGGGCGAAGGCACAGCAGGCACACTCTCAAGTGCTGAATCGAGATCTCGTGCTTCTGAATTCAGGGCGCGGATCAGACTTTGGCTTAGGATGGAGTTTCTGTCCATGATGGCCCATTTATGAAGGTGTGGGGCATCATGAGGAAATGGAGGTTTTCTCACAGTGGGATTGTGTGATGCTTCAAACCACAAGGAGGATTCTGCGAGACAGTCAAGACAGGTTGGTTGGATTCAAGACGTCCCATAAAGAAATTCTCCAGAGCAGGGTTCTAAGGATGGATGCCTGGGCAGCCCACCTCGCATTCCAACTGTCTCCTAGTGACAAGGCAGGTTTGATCTGCTGGCTCTGGGTGAGCAGCCGAGGGGGCTGATTTGAAATGGACTCTCCTGTGGATGGATCATAATGTAAGTTTGGTGTCCTTGGAGACCTTGGAATTGGGCCATGGTGCCAGCGCCCTGAAGGATCCTCCTAACCTGAGGTATTGACACAGCTCCAAAGAGCAAGTTTCTCATGTGGAGATGAGATCTGTTCTGATTGTTTCCTTAGGAAACCCCCATATTCTGATATTGGAAACCAGGCCTCTGAGGAGAGATACATAGAAACCAAAGCAATGGATCAGAAGTTGGCTCAGGTTGGAGTTTCTGTCCATGATGGCCCCTTTATAAAGGGGAGCATCTCATGAGGCCATGTAGGTTTTCCCACGATAGGAGTTGTGAGATGCTCCAATCTGCAAGGATTCCTTCTGCAGGACAGTCAAGACCTGTTGGAAGGCTCCCAGGACATCCCATATGGAATGGCGCCAGAGCAGGATTCCAACGATGGATGCCTAGAGAGTCTGCTTTGCATTCCAGTTGTCTCCTAGCGACAAGGCAGTTTTGATATTCTGGCTCTGGGGGAGTAATCAACGGGGCTGAGTTGAAATGTACTCTCCTGCCGAATGGTCATAATGCGGGTTTGTGTCCATGGAGACCTTGGAATAGGGCGGTGGCTCCGGTTACCTGAAGTTTTTTCTCCTAACTGGAGGTTTTTACAGAGCTCCAGAGGATAAGTTTCCCATGTGGAGACAAGATTTGTTCTGATTGGTATCTCTGGAATCCCCCATATGCTGGTATTGGAAAACAGGCCTCTGAGGAGAGATGCTTAGAAACAAAAGCAATGGAACCAATTACGTTCTAGGGGCCTGTCCAGTTTAATACCTTTCTCTTGGGATATCTGCCTACGGGTGAGTTGAGGTCCTTGCTCAGCTTGTGACAGATAACCCGTCTTTGTACTGGGCGGCCTAAACTATTGGAATGGCCTCTGGGGCTTTGGAGGTTTCTCCTAATCTGTAGGGTTGTGGCCAATGGAATGGGAAGAATTTCCTTGGAGAGGGCAGCACAGTCATGCGGTGTGGCTCCAGGGGCCTCAGCCTGGAGGGGGTGTGTGGGACAGGGATGTCAGGATAGAAGTCTGAAAACACAAACTCGGCTTGGGTTTGGGGACGTAGGTATGGCAGGCCCGATCTACAGACTATGAGGTGAATTTTTTGGGCTATGACCTAAGGGTGAGGCTTATGTCTCTGGATTTTGTGACAATAGTGGCCGTGGAATGTCGGACTGGCCTCATGGGCCATGGACGAGTCTTTCTCTCTGGGGATGGCCTGATCCCAAGTGATTGGGGTCATTCTGTGGGTGGGAGGAATCCTTTCTCTGTTTACTTACCTCAAATGTCCAAACAAAGAGGGATTCCAGAGCAGAGCCCTGAGTAGGGGTGACTAGTTGTCCCTACCTCTGGTTAAGATTGGGTGACTTGGGGCATGGCAGGCCCCATATGTGGGCTCATGGTCCAGCCACTGAGAGGCTTTACTTGAGGACAGGGTTCAAACTGAGGGTCCCAATGTGTGTTTGTGCCCACCGCAGCTCTTAAGCATGGGCAGGGCCTCAGGAACCCTACACTAACCTCAGGGGCCCTTCTACTACTCCTGTAGGCCCTACAGGGGTCCTACACTGAACTTTGGATAAGATGCCAACCACAAGATTCTGGCGAGAGGGAAGGAGGTGTTATGATTTCTGCATCACGTTCACCCATGGGAAATGAGTAGAGATAAGGCCTAGGTTTCTGTCGCCTGAAAACCAGGTTGGAAAGAGATGGCAACCTAAGGCCATGGCGGTTCAGATGTTCTCAGTGTACGGCAAGCTGTCTGGGTGTCGGTTGGGAATTCAGGCCTCAGGTTGTGTCAGACAGGGCAGTAGTGTACAGGCTAGACTATATAATTGGTGTACAGTTGAGTGGCATGCAGGTTTATCCTCATTTGAGGTTTCTGGGTAGACCCATAGGGCAACGTTTTTCTTCTAGAGGGCAGGCAGAGTGCAGCACTGTGTCATCGGAAATCCCAAATTGGAGGGCGTGTGGTCTAGGAGAGTGAGGAAGGAAGTCTGAGAACACTAGCTATGCTTAGGTTTTGGGGTGAGGGCACAGCAGGTACACTCTGAAGAGCTTAATCAAGATCTCGTGCATCTGAAGTCAAGGCGAAGATCACCCGTTGGCTCAGGTTGGAGTTTCTTTCCATGATCCACATCATGAAGATTGGGGGCATCATGTGACCTTGGAAGCTTTTCATGATATGAGTTGTGAGGTGGTCTATGAACAAGGACTCCTGTGGGACATTCGAACCTGTTGGATGGCTCAAGATTGTCCCATAAGGAACGACGCAAGAGCAGGATTCTAAGGGTTCTAAGGATCTCTAAGTAGAGATGCCTGGAAAACAAAGCAATGGATCCGATAGGTGCCTATGGACATGTTCGTTCCTTTTTACCTCTGGGGACATCAGTCTACGGGTCTGAGTGCCGGTAGGTGCTCAGATGGGCCCAGATTGCCCCTATTTGTCCTGGGATGCCACAAATATATCTAATGGTCCAGACACTGAGAGGGGAGGACATACTAGAGGACAGTACTCACACTGAGGGTCACAATGCGTGTTTATGCCCTCGTCGCACTCAAGAATGGGCGGGGCCTCAGGGTGAATGCTGGTTTCTCCTACACTGAACGTTGGACAACTTGCCAACAACAAGGTTTCTTGCCATGGGTAAGGAAGAGTTCTGATTTCTGCATCAGAGTCACCCATGGGCAGTGATTGGAGATAAGGTCTAGGTTCGGAAGCCTGAAAACTGAGGTAGGGAAGAGATGATGACCTAAGGCCATGGCGGGTCTGATGTGCTCAGTGTGCTGTCAGCTGTCTGGGTGTTGGTCACGAGGTCCGGGCTCAGGTTGTCAGACAGTGCATTAGTGCCCAGGTTAGACTATATATTTTGGGTGCAATCGAGTGCCGTGTAGGTTCTTATCTGAAGAACACTTCAGGATATGAAGAATGAGCGAGTCTGAGGCACGTGCTCAGGCTTTTGTCTCGGGATTTTGTATCTGCGATGGCCGTGGAATTTTGGGGAGGCCTCATGGGCCATGGCCGAATCTTGCTCTCTGTGGATTTGGCCCGATCCCAATTGTTTTTCGTCAATCTGTGGGATGGGAGGACTCCTTTCAGGTTTGTTAACTCAGGTGTCCCACCAAAAGAGGAATTCCAAAGCAGAGCCCTGGGGAAGAGTGAAGGGACAACCCGAACTACGGTTAATAATTGGGGCCTAGGGCCATGGCAAGCCCAATATGCTGTCTCTCCATCCAGCCACTGAGAGCCCTACCTGAGGACTGGGCTCAGGCTGAGGGTCACAATGTGTGTTTGTGACCAATGTGGCCCGCAAACATGGGGGGGGGCCGCATGGGCCACACTGGTTTCAAGTACAATGAACCTTGGACAACATGCCAACCACAAGGTTTCTTGCCATGGGGAAAGAGTTCTGATTTCTGCATCGTTTTCAAAACCGGGCCGTGATTGGGGATAAGGTCTAGGTTCTGAAGCCTGAAAACCGAGGTTGACAAGAGATGACGACCTAAGGACATGGCGGGTCCGATGTGCTCAGTGTGCGGCCAGCTGTCTGGGTGGGGCCAGGAGTTCCAGGCTCAGGCTGTGTCAGAAAGGGCATTAGTGCCCAGGTCAGCCTATATATTTGGGGTACAGCCGAATGGCGTGCCCCGTTGATCCTCATTTGGGGTTTCTGGGTAGCCCCAGAGGGCAATGTTTTTCTTCTGGAGGGCAGGCAGAGTGCTGCATTGTAGTTCTGGATTGCCAAACTGGAGGGCTTGTGGGCCAGTAGTCTGAGGACTGACGTCTGAGAAACCAAGCTAGGCCTAGGTTTCTGGGTGAGGATATGGCAGGCACAATCTACAGAACTGAATCGAGATCTCGTGCATCTGAAGTCAGGGCGAGGATCAGACGATCGCTCAGGTTGGTCATTCTGTCCCTGATGGCCCTTACTTGAAGGGGGGGTGGATCACGAGGCCATGGGGGTTTTCCCACGATGGGAGTTGTGAGAAGCTCCAAACTGCAGAGATTCTTCTGCAGGACAATTGAGACCTGTTGATTGGCTCCAGGACAACTATTCTGAGCAGGGATCTAAGGATGGTTGGCTGGGTAGCCCACCTCGCATTCCAATTGTCTCCAAGCAACAAGACAGGTTAGATCTGCTGGATCTGGGGGAGCAACCGAGGAGGTTGAGTTGAAATGGACTCTCCCGTGGATGTGTCCTAATATGATTTTGTGTCTCTGGAGACCTTGGAATGAAGTGGTGGCACTGGGGCCCTGAGGGTTCTCCTAAAGTGAGGCGTTCACAGAGCTCCATCGTGCAAGTTTCCCGTGTGTAGATGAGATTTGTTCTGATGGGTTAGTGAAGAAACAGCCATATGCTGTTACTGAAATCCAGGCCGTTGAGAAGAGATGCCTGGAAACCAAAGCAATGGATCCGATATGTGCCTAGGGGCCTGTTCGTTCGTTTTTTACCTCTGGGTACATCAGTCTACAGGTCTGAGTGCCGGTAGGTGCTCAGATGGGCCCAGATTGCCCCTGTTTGTCCTGGGAAGCCACAAATATTGGGATGGCATCAGGGACATTGAAGGTTTATCCTATTAGTAGGGTTGTGGCCATTGGAATGGGCACATACAATTCCCTTGGAGAGGGCAAGCACAGTCGTCAGGTTTGTCTCCAGGGGCCTGAGCCTGTAGGGTGTGTAGGTCAGGGATTGTTTGGACAGTTGTCTGAAAACACAAACTCGGCTTATGTTTCGGGTCATAGGTATGGCAGGACTGATCTACAGACCATGAGGAGAACTCTTCGGGATATGAAAAAAGGGCGAGTGTGAGGCTCTTGCTCAAGTTTTTGTCTCTGGATATCGTGTCACTCATGGTCGTGAAATTTCCGGGTGACTTCATGGGAAATGGACGAGTATTACACTCTGGGGGTTTGGCCCCGTCCAAAGAGTTTGGGGTCATTCTGTGGGATAGAAGAAGTCCGTTGTTCTGTTGTTGTTTATTTGTTTTGTTCTGTTTTTCAACCTCAGGGGTCCCACCAAATGAGGGATTCCAGAGTAGAGCCCTGGGGAGGGGCGACTGGACAACCAGAAATCTGGTTAAAAATTGGGGCCTAGGGACATGTCAAGCCCATTATGACATCTAATGGTCCAGCCACTGAGAGGACGTACTAGAGGACAGGACTCACGCTCAGGATCACAATGCGTGTTTATACCCTCGTCGCACTCAAGAATGGGCGTGGCATCAGGGTGAATGCTGGTTTCTCCTACACTGAACGTTGGACAACATGCCTTCCACAAGGTTTCTTGCCATGGGTAAGGAAGAGTTCTGATTTCTGCATCAGAGTCACCCATGGGCAGTGATTGGAGATAAGGTCTAGGTTCTGAAGCCTGAAAACTGAGGTTAGGGAAGAGATGATGACCTAAGGCCATGGCGGGTCTGATGTGCTCAGTGTGCGGTCAGCTGTCTGGGTGTTGGTCACGAGGTCCGGGCACAGGTTGTCAGACAGTGCATTAGTTCCCAGGTTAGACTATTCATTTTGGGTGCCTTCGAGTGCCGTGTAGGTTCTTATCTGAAGAACTCTTAGGATATGAATAATGAGCAAGTCTGAGGTGCGTGCTCAGGCTTTTGTCCCTGGATTGTGTATCAGCGATGGTCGTGGAATGTTGGGGTGGCCTCTTTGGCCATGGACGAATCTTGCTCTCTGTGGACTTGGCCTGATCTGTGGAGAGCCATTCAGCAGATGCACGGAGTCACGTAGATGGATGTGCCCGTGGATTGGGGAAATGAGGATGATTGGTTGAGGAGAATGTTGGCGCGCTCGTGATCCGTGTGTGAACAGCACTAGAAGCCAAGAGATATATGCATGATCACTGCTAGAGAACAAAAGAATCCTGCTCGGTTACATAAGAGCACACGAGGGCACTGCATGCACGGCATTCTGATTGGGCAGGAAGGGGGGCGTACACACATGAATATATACTGATGTAAGTGCTTGGTGCGGCGCGGCCGCCATTATCATTAGTACATTAACATTAGTAATAAAGAAGTTTGCCACTCACCTCGTCTGCGGGTCGTTCTTGCGGGCCGAGAGCGACAACTGGTGCCGACACCCGGGACCTCCCACCTTTAAACGCAGAAGGTAAGGTCGAGGTAAGAGCAACGATAAGGTAAAGTGTGCAAGTGCACTGCACCCATTTCTGTCAGTTGGCAGGCCTGTCTAGCGACAGGGAAGTTCCCTGAAGACGATCGGACGTAAGGGTGTTTATGAAGTTCTTCAGGGACGATAAGAAGTTCCCCGTAGACGATAAGACGTTAGGAGTTTGTGAAGTTCTACGGGGACGATAAGGTTTAACAGGAAATCTCTCCGTAGACGATAAGACGTTAGGAGTTTGTGAAGTTCTACGGAGACAATAAGGGAAGTTTCCTCGGAATGGGGAACGAGATCTCTAGGTGTAAGATGGAGAGTCCGCTGAAGGACGTTCTCAAGGCCAATGGTACCCCGTTAAAGACGAAAACGGCTCGTACCTTTTTAAGAGAAGTGGCTGAAGTAGTTCCCTGGTTCATAGATGAAGGGCTCTTAAATATGCCTCAGTGGGAGCACTTAGGAGAAGATTTGAAATGCTGCCCATCGGTGACCCCGGGAACTCTTGCCGTTTGGTCATTGGTAAAGGTATGCCTACAGTCCACTAGAGAGCCCTTGAAACAGGCGGTGCAACAGGGAGGAGAGGTTCTGGAACAAGTAAGGGAGGAATCTCGTAAGGGGTCCTCTAAGGATTCTGACCCCGGGAGTGAGAGCTCGGAAGGACTTTCAGATAGTGAGTTGCAAGAGATAGGGGAGAAGGGAGTCGGTGAGAAGAAGAAATCTTACAGTTTTCAGGCCCTTCAGGATTTAGAAATCATACGGCAACAGTTTGAGAGCAAGGAGACGGGGTTACAGAAGGTGTTGGAGGAGTTAAAAATGCAGAGGGAGGTCATGAAGCAGCTGAAGGCCGAAGTGCAGGCTGGAAGCGAAGGCGCAGCCAGAATTGAAAGCGGGAGTCACTGATAAGGCGCAGCTGGAATTGGAGGCGGATGTTACGCCGCCTCCACTTTCAAACCCCTCAGCGCCGCCCTGTGAGTGCCCCCCCCCATCGGCCCAGCTGCGCCAAGACGTGTCATTGTTCAGAGTGTAAGGCACAAAGTTGGAGAGAGGTCCTTGATCCGAGCAAAGGGTTTTTTCCAGTGTTAGAAGATCAGAATCAGCAGAGGTACCACCAGCCACTAGATTTTAAGTTGGTAAAACAGCTTAAAGAGGCAGTCAGTGCCTATGGACCTCAGGCCGCCTTTACAGTTTCCTTGGTGGAGTCACTGGGGGCATTATTCCTTATACCAGAAGATTGGGCCAATCTTACTAGAGCAGTCTTAAGTGGAGGACAATATTTAGAGTGGAAGATTCAAAATCAAGACAACTGTCAGGATACAGCACGGAGAAATGCAGCTGCAGGTAACCCGCAGTGGGACCTGGACATGCTCACAGGTGCAGGGCCATATCTTGGGGCCCAGGCTCAAAGTGTTTATCCTCCTGTGGTATACCAGCAGATAGCCACAGCGGCTCTCAGAGCATGGAAAACTCTGAGAGGAGCAGGGGATTTGCATGGCCAATTGTCTAAAGTGTTGCAAGGGCCTGATGAGCCTTATGCAGATTTTGTGGATAGATTAATGCAAACTGCAGGTAGGATGTTTGGGGATGCAGACACGGCAATGCCGCTGATTAAACAATTGGCCTTTGAAAACGCTAATAAATGGTGTAGAGAAGCCATTAGACCATGGAGATCGAAGGACCTTTCAGCCTATATTAAGGTCTGTAGGGATATAACTGGGCCTACCATCCAGGGACAAGTTATGGCGGCAGCATTTGCACAAGCTATGCAAGGTAAAGGAGGGGTTGGTGTCAAGGGCTGCTTTCATTGTGGTCGTGAAGGCCATTTAAAAAGAAACTGTCCACAGCGCGGAATTCAAGTTGGAAGGGTACCCCCTTCCAAGTCGCCGGGGGGCCCTAAGCCTCACCTTTGCCCACGATGTAGGAAAGGGAATCACTGGGCATTTGAGTGTCGGTCTGTGGCTGATATTGAGGGAAATTCATTGCCACCGAATAATTGGGGAAATTCAAAAAACGGGAGGCAGGGCCCCACCCCCCGGGGCCCGAATCAACTATACGGGGTGGCAATGTCTCTACCTATCAAGCCGCGATGGACTTTCCCACCTTCCGATCAGGGGAGTCAATCCACGCAGGGCCTAGGAGAGCCACAACAGGCTCCGCCGGACTTGACGTCTGTGCCACCACCCGAATGGTCCTAACGCCAGAAATGGGAGTGCAGGCCTTACCATCTGACCTGCATGGAGGGCTTCCGAAAGGAATGGTGGGGCTCCTCCTTGGTAGGAGCTCCTCCACTATGCGGGGACTTCAGGTTCACCCGGGAGTCATTGACCCCGATTTTGAAGGGGAGGTTAAGATTCTGGTTTCTTCCCCAAGGGGTATCAACATTATAAATCCAGGGGATAGGGTCACACAGCTTTTAATATTACCCAGCAATCATGATAAATATCCATCCACAGGCCAGGCGAGGAAAGGTGGCCTAGGGTCCACAGGGTCTTCCCTCGCGTGCCTTACTCTGAATATGAAAGAGAGGCCTATGCTTAGATTAAAAATCAGAGGAAAACCTTTCTGGGGGCTCCTAGATACGGGAGCAGATAAAAGTATTATCAATCATCTAGATTGGCCTAAAGCCTGGGCCCTAGTTAAGGCTAATCAAACCCTCTGAGGATTAGGAATAGCTACCAGCCCAGATATTAGTGCCGCGTCCTTAGATTGGGAAGATGAGGAGGGACATAAAGGCATTTTCCAACCGTATGTTTGTGCCACCCCCGTTTCTCTGTGGGGACGCGATGTGCTGGAACAGATGGATATTAGACTTACTACTGAAAAACTATATAGTGAGGCCTCTCAAACCATAATGAGGAACATGGGATATAAACCTGGTCAGGGCCTTGGAACCAAGGGCCAGGGAGATCCCGATCCCCCTTCCATAGGAGGTCAGGGTTTTTCCTAGCGGCCACTGAGGCAATTCGAATAACTTGGAAACAACAGGAGCCGCGCTGGGTGCCTCAGTGGCCTTTAACCAAAAACAGGCTACAAGCAGCAAGGGAATTAGTTCAAGAGCAACTCAAAGCAGGACACATTCAAGAATCCACGTCTCCGTGGAATACTCCTATATTTGTGATAAAAAAGAAATCAGGAAAATGGCGATTGTTACATGACCTGCGACAAATTAATGATCAAATGCAAGTCATGGGACCCCTTCAGTTGGGACTTCCAGTTGTGACAGCATTGCCCAAAAATTGGCCCTCTATCATAATAGATATCAAAGACTGTTTCTTCTCCATTCCTTTACACCCTGTGGATATGGAGCGCTTTGCTTTTACTCTCCCATCCATTAATCATGCTGAGCCAGATCAAAGATATGAGTGGAAAGTGCTCCCTCAAGGGATGGCTAATAGCCCCACCTTGTGTCAGTTGTATGTGAGTCGAGCACTGGAACCTTTTCGAAAGGCATTTCCAAACCTACTTTGTTATCACTATATGGATGACATCCTGATTTGTGGGCCAAATGAGAAGTCTCTGCCCTTGGCTCTGACCTTCCTACAGAAGCAATTGGCAGAGTGGGGACTAATTATATCCCCTGAAAAGATTCAGGCAGGGAGTCTACAGAAGTATCTCGGTCTGCAACTCTCAAAAACGACAGTGAAACCTCAATTGGTTCAGATCCGTAAAGATTGCCTACATACATTAAATGATTTCCAAAAGCTCTTAGGAGATATTAATTGGATCCGACCATATATAAAAAATCACTACAGCAGAATTAAAACCCTTATTTGATATCCTGCCAGGAGATCCTAGATTAGACTCCCCAAGAACTCTTACCCCAGCTGCCATTAGATCATTACAATTGGTTAAAAGCAGACTAGCCTTAACAGCAGCAGATAGATGCGACCCGGAAAAGCCTATACATGCAGTAGTTATCCCGTCCCCTGGATCACCCACAGGAGCACTATGGCAGGGAGGACCCCTGTTATGGATTTACCTGCCCCATAATCTTAGCCGTGTCATCACTCCGTATGCTACAGCTGTAGCCCTGATAGCAAGCAAAGTATTCAAAGCTAGCATACAGGTCCTCGGGAGACTGCCCGATGCGTGTATAGTCCCTTATGACAAAACCCAAGTGAACATTTTAACACATGAAAATGATGATTGGGCCATTTTGACGATTGCTTATCCTGTTGCATTTGATAATCATTATCCCCCTCACACCCCCTAATTGGATTTTACACAAAAATACACCCCTCATATGGCCTAAATCCTGCCGATTAGAGCCATTGGTTGATGCCCTCAAGGTGTTTACAGATGGTAGTAAATCTGGAACTGGTGCCTGCGTGGTAGAAGGAGAGGTAGTTCCAGTTGTTGTGCCATCAACCTCAGCTCAAAGAACAGAATTGTTGGTAATTATGTGTGTGTTTTACAAAGGTTTCAAAATCAGCCTATCAATATTATTTCAGACAGTAAATATGCAGTTGTAGCTACCAGATCTGTTGAGACTGCAATTATCTCAGCCAGTCAATCAGAAATTTCCTCCCTGCTGATTGAATTGCAAGACCTCATTCTTTCTCGTGGTGCCCCTTTTTATATCGGACATCTTAGAGCACACTCAGACTTCCCAGGGCCTATAACTGAAGGGAACCATATAGCTGACATGGCCGCACGCTTTCATGTCTGTAGCGCCTTGGAGGATGCGAGAACTTATCATAAAAGGTGGCATGTCAATGCCCAAACTTTAAAAATGCGCTTTAACATCTCAAGAGCTGATTCACGAGACATCGTGAAGTCTTGTGGTAATTGTGTAACACATTTGCCTATGCCCTCCCTAGGGGTAAATCCCAAAGGGCTCTTACCTAACCATCTATGGCAAATGGATGTAACACATGTCCCTTCCTTCGGACAACAAAGATACGTCCATTTAAGTGTAGACACTTGCTCGGGGATTGTTAGCGCGACCCCCTTACGAGGGGGGAAAATGTCAAAAATGTGATGTCCCATTGCCTGCGCAGCTTTGCCTGCTGGGGAGTACCAAAACATTTAAAAACAGACAATGCCCCTGCTTATACTTCTGCAAGCTTTCGCAGCTTTATGGCCTGCTACAATATCCAACATGTTACAGGTATACCATATAATCCTCGAGGCCAGGGCATAGTGGAACGCACGCACCTGACCTTTAAAACTACCTTGCAAAGAATTCAAAAAGGGGGAATTGGAGAAGAGTATTGTACACCCAATGATCTCACCAATTTGGTTACCTTTATTTTAAATTTTCTCACGGTTGACAAGGACGGCACTTCGGCCGCGGAACGTCATTGGGGCCAACAGAAAATGCAGCAGTCAATGGTGAAATGGAAAGATGTCCTTACTGGCTTATGGAAGGGACCCGGTGCTTAGGTGGCACCGAGGTTCCCTCTGTGTTTTCCCACAGGATGCGCCTGCTCCACTCTGGGTGCCGGAACGCCTCACCAGGCTGGTGGCCGTGGAACCTGTGGAGGATGCTGGTGATGATGATGATAGCGACGACGACTGTCCTGCAGCCTGTTCCCATGAAGGCGGAGCCAGTTCAACTGTGGCCGAGACAAGAGACTGCCCAGCTTCAGGCCCTTCTTCAAATAGCTCAGCATAGAGTGCATTTTTCTCACCCGAACTCATGTTTGCTACTGATGCTTATCTTAATGCAACAGGTGTTGGCAGCCCAGGGCTCATTATATTGGGCATACGTCCCCGATCCACCCCTGTTACAGCCCGTAGGTTGGGATGTGAGTTCTATTCCTGTATATGTTAATGATACTGTCTTGCTAGGCCCTCCCTCTTCTGTTCATCTCCGACCACAGCAGGCTGCCATATCTTATAAGGGTTATTCTGATATATACCCCATATGCTTTGCTATGCAGCGCACAATACCACACTGTTTGAACGTTTCCCTATGAGCCAGTTACGGTGATGTGCGTATAGCTGGCCTGGACACTACCTATAGCACCATAGTGACTTCTGGTATAGCCCCACGGGACATTCCGCTTTGTGCAACTAACTTAAGTGAAGCTAAGGGGATTGGAGTACCTTGGAGGCTCTGCCAAGGACAGATGGCCACCAAGTACTCGCTAGAGGATGGATTTGAGCTGTGGGATTGGGGACCTGTAATACCTTCTGGATGTCCTGAATGCCGACCGAAAATACCCCCCATTCTCACTCCCCAACGTGGCTATCCGATACAAACTGAGATTTGGAAGCTCATGGCTGCCTTTGGGGGCGCCCTCAGCTACATTCTACAGGCCAGCAACACTAAGACCTTATTTGGGTATGAAAATATTGGACAAGCGTTTGGATATCCCCAAGCTTGCGTGCCCCATCCATTCATGCTAGTTGTAGGAAACCTTACAGTAAATAGGGAAAAGGCCACTTATCATTTTTCTTGTTATAATTGTACTCTAACAAACTGTATTCGAGGAGTACCGCCAGGCAATGGAGTATTAGTGGTAAAACAGCCTCCATTTATCATGATCCCAGTTAATATCTCCAAACCATGGTATTCTAATCCCGGCTTAGAGCTGTGGGAGCGTGTGCAGGCTGCCCTAAGCCGGCCTCGGCGAGAGATAGGGTTGTTGGTGCTCGGAATAGTCTCGTTAATAACCTTAATTGTGACAGCCGTAACGGCGTCGGTATCTCTTGCTCAAGCAGTGCATACTGCGGATACGGTGGATCAGCTTGCATATAATACATCGATGGTGATGGGGACTCAAGAAGATATAGATAAAAGGATTGAAACCCCCGGTTAAATGCAGTATATGACACTGTTAGATTTCTAGGGGAAGAAATCCAAAGTTTAAAATTACGCACCAAAATCCGGTGCCATAGTGATTACCACTGGATTTGTGTAACTCCTAAAGAGTATAATATCTCTGAGACCTCCTGGAATCGAGTGCAGCGCCATCTTGAGGGGATATGGTCGAACTCTAATCTATCCCTTGATTTGTTGCGACTACATCAAGAAATTATAGAAATAGGAGAAACTCCTCATGCTAAGCTAACTGTTGCTCAGCTTGCTGAAAACTTTGTAAACTCCTTGTTTTCTCACTTCCCTTCCCTGACGCATGCTTGGTACGTTGTAGGAACAATTATAGGAGTGTTAGTGGTAATTGTTCTTTTCATGTGTTTCTTGCCCTGTGCAATTAAAATCATACTCGCAGAGGTTTATAACTTAAGAGCCATTATATGTAACCATCAGCTAATCAACCGCAGTAAGCTCAGAGAGCGGCCTTAAACGCCGCTCAAGTATCTCTTGGCTCCTCCTCCTTAAGCTGTTATGACAATCAATCTCTTTCCTCAAAACTAGGCAGGCATAAGAGCCTTGATGATCCGGCTCAAATACTCCTTCTAAAATGCATCTGCAGAATTGTATGACAACAACGGCTACAGCGGTGGGCTTAGGTCTAAGCCATGATGGCTCTAGAGGCTGGTACCTCCCCCCAGATATGGCTAGTACGCTGGGTCGGTAGCCAAAGACGGGTAAGACTGATCCCTCACCATAGCAACCTAAGACAGGGGCTCCTCGGCCAGGGGGAGTACCCGATGACGGGTAAGCATGTGTGCTGAGGATTGGCAACCTAAGACAGGCACGATCCCTGCCATATGAAAAATAAAAAAGGGGGGAGCTGTGGAGAGCCATTCAGCAGATGCAAGGAGTCACGTAGATGGATGTGCCCGTGGATTGAGGAAATGAGGATGATTGGTTGAGGTGAATGTGGGCGCGCTCGTGATCGGCGCGTGAATGGCACTAGAAGCCAAGAGACATATGCATGATCACTGCTAGAGAACAAAAGAATCCTGCTCGGTTACATAAGAGCACACGAGGGCACTGCATGCACGGCATTCTGATTGGGCAGGAAGGGGGGCGTACACAAGTGAATATATACTGCTGTAAGTGGTTGGTGCAGCGCGGGCGCCATTAGCATTAGTACATTAACATTAGTAATAAAGAAGATTGCCACTCACCACGTCTGAGGGTCGTTCTTGCGGGCCGAGAGCGACACCGATCCCAATTGATTTTCGTGAATCTCTGGGATGGGAGGACTCCTTTAAGTTTTGTTGCCTCAGGTGTCCCACCAAAGAGGAATTCCAAAGCAGAGCCCTGGGGAAGAAGAATGAAGGGACAACCCGAACTACGGTTAATAATTGGGGCCTAGGGGCATGGCAAGCCCAATATGCTATCTCTCCATCCAGCGACTGAGAGGCCTTACCTGAGGACTGGGCTCAGGCTGAGGGTCACAATGTGTGTTTGTGACCAATGTGGCCCGGAAGCATGGGCAGGGCCGCATGGGCCACACTGGTTTCAAGTACAATGAACCTTGGACAACATGCCAACCACAAGGTTTCTTGCCATGGGGAAAGAGTTCTGATTTCTGCATCATTTTCAAACCCGGGCCGTGATTGGAGATAAGGTCTAGGTTCTGAAGCCTGAAAACCGAGGTTGTGAAGAGATGACGACCTAAGGCCATGGCGGGTCCGATGTGCTCAGTGTGCGGCCAGCTGTCTGGGTGGGGCCTGGAGTTCCAGGCGCAGGCTGTGTCAGAAAGGGCATTAGTGCCCAGGTAAGCCTATATATTTGGGGTACAGCCGAATGCCGTGCAGGTTGATCCTCATTTGGGTTTCTGGGTAGCCCCAGAGGGCAATGTTTTTTTCTTCTGGAGGGCAGGCAGAGTGCTGCATTGTAGTTCTGGATTGCCAATCTGCAGGGCTTGTGGGCCAGTAGTCTGAGGACGGAAGGCTGAGAACCCAAGCTAGGCCTAGGTTTCTGGGTGAGGATATGGCAGGCACAAACTACAGACATGAAACGAGATCTCGTGCATCTGAAGTCAGTCCGAGGACCAGACGATCGCTCACGTTCGACATTCTGTCCCCGATGGCCCCTTCTTGAAGGGGTGTGGATCACGAGGCCATGGGGGATTTCCCACGATGGGAGATCTGAGAAGCTCCCAACTGCAAAGATTCTTCTGCAAGACAATTGAGACCTGTTGGTTGGCTCCAGGACAATGATTCCGAGCAGGGTTCTAAGGATGGATGGCTGCGTAGCCCACGTCGCATTCCAATTGTCTCCAAGCAACAAGACAGGTTAGATCTGCTGGATCTGGGGTAACAACCAAGGAGGCTGATTTGAAATGGAATCTCCCGTGGATGTGTCCTAATATGATTTTGGTCTATGGAGACCTTGGAATGAAGCGGTGGCACTGGGGCCCTGAAGGGTTCTCCTAAAGAGAGGCTTTCACACAACTCCATCGTGCAAGTTTCCCATGTGTAGACGAGATTTGTTCTGATGGGTGAGTCAAGAAACAGCCATATGCTGTTACTGAAATCCCGGCCTCTGAGGAGAGATGCCTGAAAAACCATAGCAATGGATCTGATAGGTGCCTAGGGGCCTGCTTGTTCCTTTTTACTTCTGGGGACATCAGTCTACGGGTCTGAGTGCCGGTTGGTGCTCAGATGGGCCCAGATTGCCCCTGTTTGTCCTAGGAAGCCACAAATATTAGGATAGCCTCGGGGATTTTGGAAGTTTATCCTATTAGTAGGGTTGTGGCCATTGGATAGGGCACATACAATTCCCTTGGAGAGGGCAAGCCAAAGTCGTCAGGTTTGGCTCCAGGGGCCTGATCCTGTAGGATGTGTAGGCCAGGGCTGTTTGGACAGTTGTTTGAAAACACAAACTCGGCTTATGTTTCGGGTCATAGGTATGGCAGGACTGATCTTCAGACAATGAGGAGAACTCTTCGGGATATGAAAAAAGGGCGAGTGTGAGGCTCTTGCTCAAGTTTTGTCTCTGGATTTCGTGTCACTCATGGTCGTGAAATTTCCGGGTGACTTCATGGGAAATGGACGAGTCTTACTCTTGGTGGTTTGGCCCCGTCCAAAGAGTTTGGGGTCATTCTGTGGGATGGAAGAAGTCCGTTGTTCTGTTGTTGTCGATTTGTTTTGTTTTGTTTTTCAACCTAAGGTGTCCCACTAAATGGGGGATTCCAGAGTAGAGCCCTGGGAGGGGCGACTGGACAAACAGAAATCTGGTTAAAAATTGGGGCCTAGAGACATGTCAAGCCCATTATGACATCTAATGGTCCAGCCACTGAGAGGAAGTACTAGAGGACAGGACTCACACTGAGGGTCACAATGCGGGTTTATGCCCTCTTCGCACTCAAGAATGGGCGGGGCGTCAGGGTGAAAGCTGGTTTCTCCTACAATGAACGATGGACAACATGCCAACCACATGGTTTCTTGCCTTGGGAAAGGAAGAGTTCTGATTTCTGCATCACAATCACCCCTCGGCAGTGATTGGAGATAAAGTATAGGTTCTGAAGCCTGAAAACTGAGGAAGGGATGAGATGATGAACTAAGGCCATGGCGGGTCTGATGTGCTCAGTGTGTGGTACTGTCTGGGTGTTGGTCACGATGTCCGGGCTCAGGTTGTAAGACAGTGCATTAGTGCCCAGGTTAGACTATATATTTGGGTGCCTGCGAGTGACGTGTAGGTTCTTATCTGAAGAACTCTTCAGGATATGAAGAATGAGGGAGTCTGAGGCGCGTGCTCAGGCTTTTGTCTCTGGATTTTGTATCAGCGATGGCCGTGGAATGTTGGCGAGGCCTCATGGGCCATGGACAAATCTTGCTCTCTGTGGACTTGGCCCGATCCCAATTGTTTTTTCGTCAATCTGTGGGATGGGAGGACTCCTTTTAGGTTTGTTACCTCAGGTGTCTGACCAAAAGAGGAATTCCAAATCAGAGCCATGGGTAAGAGTGAAGGGACAACCCGAACTATGGTTAAAAATTGGGGCCTAGGGGCATGGCAAGCCCAATATGCTGTCTCTCCATCCAGCCACTGAGAGGCCTTACCTGAGGACTGGGCTCAGGCTGAGGGTCACAATGTGTGTTTGTGACCAATTTGGCCCGCAAGCATGGGCGGGGCCTCATGGGCCACACTGGTTTCAAGTACACTGAACCTTGGACAACATGCCAACCACAAAGTTTCTTGCCATGGGGAAAGAGTTCTGATTTCTGCATCATTTTCAAACCCGGGCCGTGATTGGAGATAATGTCTAGGTTCTGAAGCCTGAAACCCGAGATTGAGAAGAGATGAAGTCCTAAGGCCATGGCAGGTCATATGAGCTCAGTGTGCGGCCAGCTGTCTGGGTGGGGCCAAGAGGTCCAGACTCAGGCTGTCTCAGAAAGGGCATTAGTGCCCAGGTCAACCTATATATTTGGGGAACAGCCGAATGGCGTGCAGGTTGAATCTCATTTGGGGTTTCTGGGTAGCCCTAGACGGCAATGTTTTTCTTCTGGAGGGCAGGCAGAGTGATGCACTGTAGTTCTGGATTGCCAAACTGGAGGGCTTGTGGGCCAGTAGTCTGAGGACGGATGTCTGAGAACCCAAGCTATGCCTAGGTTTCTGGGTGAGACCAGAATCTAGATCTCGTGCATCTGAAGTCAGGGCGAGGATCAGACGATCGCTCAGGTTGGACATTCTGTCCCTGATGGCCCCTTCTTGAAGGGGGGCGTGGATCACGAGGCCATGCGGGTTTTCCCACGATGGGAGTTCTGAGAAGCTCCCAACTGCAAATATTCTTCTGCAGGACAATTGAGACCTGTTGGTTGGCTCCAGGACAACGATTCCGAGCAGGCTTCTAAGGATGGATTGCGGGGTAGCCCACCTCGCATTCCAATTGTCTGCAAGCAACAAGACAGGTTAGATCTGCTGGATCTGGGGGAGCAACCGAGGAGGCTGAGTTGAAATGGACTCTCCCGTGGATGTGTCCTAATATGATTTTGTGTCTATGGAGACCTTGGAATGAAGCGGTGGCACTGGGGCCCTGAAGGGTTCTCCTAAAGAGAGGCTTTCACACAGCTCCATCGTGCCAGTTTCCCATGTGTAGATGAGATTTGTTCTGATGGGTGAGTCAAGAAACTGCCATATGCTGTTATTGAAATCCATTCCTCTGAGGAGAGATGCATGGAAACCAAAGCAATGGATCGGATATGTGCCTAGGGGCCTGTTCTTTCCTTTTTACCTCTGGGGACATCAGTCTTCGGGTCTGAGTGCCGGTAGGTGCTCAGATGGGCCCAGATTGCCCCTGAATGTCCAGGGAAGCCACAAATATTGGGATGGCCTCAGGGACTTTGGAGGTTTATACTCTTTGTTGGGTTGTGACCATAGGAATGGGCACACACAATTCCCTTGGAGAGGGCAAGCACAATCGTCAGGTATGGCTCCAGGGGCCTGAGCCTGTGGGGTGTGTAGGCCAGGGCTGTTTAGACAGTTGTTTGAAAACACAAACTCGGCTTATGTTTCGTGTCATAGGTATGGCAGGACTGATCTACAGACCATGAGGAGAACTCTTTGGGATATGAAAATAGGGTGAGTGTGAGGCTCTTGCTCAAGTTTTTATCTGTGGTTATCGTGTCACTCATGGTCGTGAAATTTCCGGGTGACTTCATGGGAAATGGACGAGTCTTACTCTCTGGGGGTTTGGCCCCATCCAAAGAGTTTGGGGTCATTCTGTTGGATGGAAAAAGTCCGTTGTTCTGTTGTTATTGATTTGTTTTGTTTTGTTTTTCAACCTCAGGTGTCCCAGCAAAAGTGGGATTCCAATGTGGAACCCTGGGAGGGGCGACTGGACAACCAGAAATCTGGTTAAAAATTGGGGCCTAGGGACATGTCAAGCCCATTATGACATCTAAAGGTCCAGCCACTGAGAGGACGTACTAGAGGACAGGACTCACACTGAGGGTCACAATGCGTGTTTATGCCCTCTTCGCACTCAAGAATGGGCGGGGCGTCAGGGTGAAAGCTGGTTTCTCCTACACTGAACGATGGACAACATGCCAACCACATGGTTTCTTGCCTTGGGTAAGTAAGAGTTCTGATTTCTGTATCATAGTCACCCCTGGGCAGTGATTGGAGATAAGGTCTAGGTTTTGAAGACTGAAAACTGAAGTAGGAAAGAGATGATGACCTAAGGCCATGGCGGGTCTGATGTGGTCAGTGTGCGGTCAGCTGTCTGGGTGTTGGTCACGACGTCCGGGCTCAGGTTGTCAGACAGTGCATTAGTGCCCTGGTTAGACTATATATTTTGGGTGCCTTCGAGTGACGTGTAGGTTCTTATATGAAGAACTCTTCAGTATATGAAGAATGAGCGAGTCTGAGGCGCGTGCTCACGCTTTTGTCTCTGAATTTTGTATCAGCGATGGCCGTGGAATGTTGGGGAGGCATCATGGGCCAATGCCGAATCTTGCTCTCTGTGGAATTGGCCCGATCCCCATTGTTTTTCGTCAATCTGTGGGATGGGAGGACTCCTTTTAGATTTGTTACCTCAGGTGTACGACCAAAAGAGGAATTCCAAATCAGAGCCCTGGGGAAGAGTGAAGGGACAACCCGAAGTATGGTTAAAAATTGGGGCCTAGGGGCATGGCAAGCCCAATATGCTGTCTCTCCATCCAGCCACTGAGAGGCCTTACCTGAGGACTGGGCTCAGGCTGAGGGTCACAATGTGTGTTTGTGACCAATGTGGCCCGCAAGCATGGGCGGGGCCTCATGGGCCACACTGGTTTCAAGTACACTGAACCTTGGAAAACATGCCAACCACAAAGTTTCTTGCCATGGGGAAAGAGTTCTGATTTCTGCATCATTTTCAAACCCGGGCCGTGATTGGAGATAATGTCTAGGTTCTGAAGCCTGAAACCCGAGATTGAGAAGAGATGAAGTCCTAAGGCCATGGCAGGTCATATGAGCTCAGTGTGCGGCCAGCTGTCTGGGTGGGGCCAGGAGGTCCAGACTCAGGCTGTCTCAGAAAGGGCATTAGTGCCCAGGTCAGCCTATATATTTGGGGTACAGCCGAATGGCGTGCAGGTTGAATCTCATTTGGGGTTTCTGGGTAGCCCCAGACAGCAATGTTTTTTCTTCTGGAGGGCAGGCAGAGTGCTGCACTGTAGTTCTGGATTGCCAAACTGGAGGGCTTGTGGGCCAGTAGTCTGAGGACGGAAGTCTGAGAACCCAAGCTAGGCCTAGGTTTCTGGGTGAGACCTGAATCTAGATCTCGTGCATCTGAAGAGAGGGCGAGGATCAGACGATCGCTCAGGTTGGACATTCTGTCCCTGATGGACACTTCTTGAAGGGGTGTGGATCATGAGTCCATGGGTGTTTTCCCACGATGGGAGTTGTAAAAGCTCCCAACTGCAATGATTCTTCTGCAGGACAATTGAGACCTGTTGGTTGGCTCCAGGACAATGATTCCGAGCAGGGTTCTAAGGATGGATGGCTGGGTAGCCAACCTCGCATTCCAATTGTCTCCAAGCAATAAGACAGGTTAGATCTGCTAGATCTGGGGGAGCGAACGAGGAGGCTGAGTTGAAATGGACTCTCCCGTGGATGTGTCCTAATATGATTTTGTGTCTATGGAGTCCTTGGAATGAAGCGGTGGCACTGGGGCCCTGATGGGTTCCCCTAAAGAGAGGCTTTCACACAGCTCCATCGTGCAAGTTTCCCATGTGTTGATGAGATTTGTTCTGATGGGTAAGTCAAGAAACAGCCATATGCTGTTATGGAAAGCCATTCCTCTGAGGAGAGATGTCTGGAAACCAAAGCAATGGATCCGATAGGTGCCTAGGGGCCTGTTCGTTCCTTTATAACTCTGGGGACATCAATCTACAGGTCTGAGAGCCGGTAGGTGCTCAGATGGGCCCAGATTGCCCCTGTTTATCCTGGGAAGCCACAAATATTGGGATGGCCTCAGGGACTTTGCAGGTTTATCCTATTAGTAGGGTTGTGGACATTGGAATGGGCGCATACAATTCCCTTGGAGAGGGCAAGCACAGTCGTCCTGTTTGGGTACAGGGGCCTGAGCCTGTAGGTTGTGTAGGCCAGGTCTGTTTGGACATTTGTCTGAAAACACAAACTCGGCTTATGTTTCGGGTCATAGGTATGGCAGGACTGATCTACAGACCATGAGGAGAACTCTTCGGGATATGAAAAAAGGGCGAGTGTGAGGCTCTTGCTCAAGTTTTTGTCTCTGGATATCGTGTCACTCATGGTAGTGAAATTTCCGGTTGACTTCATGGGAAATGGACGAGTCTTACGCTTGGGGGTTTTGCCCCGTCTAAAGAGTTTGGGGTCATTCTGTGGGATGGAAGAAGTCCGTTGTTTTGTTGATTTGTTTTTTTTTTTTGTTTGTTTTTCAACCTCAGGTGTCCCACCAAATGAGGGATTCCAGAGTAGAGCCCTGGAGAACGGCGACTGGACAACCAGAAATCTGGTTAAAAATTGGGGCCTAGGGACAAGTCAAGCCCATTATGACATCTAATGATCCAGCCACTGAGAGGATGTACTAGAGGACAGGGCTCACACTGAGGGTCACAGTGTGTGTTTTTCCTCTCGTCGCACTCAAGAATCGGCGGGGCCTCAGGGTGAATGCTGGTTTCTCCTACAGGGAACTTTGGACAACATGCCAACCACAAGGTTTTTTGCCATGTGTAAGGATGAATTCTGATTGCTGCATCACATTCAATCCTGGGCAGTGATTGGAGATAAGGTCTAGGTTCTGAAGCCTGAAAACTGAGGTAGGGAAGAGATAATGACCTAAGGCCATGGCGGGTCTGATGTGCTCAGTGTGCGGTCTGCTGTCTGGGTGTTGTTCACGAGGTCCGTGCTCCGGTTGTCAGACAGTGCATTAGTGCCCAGGTTAGACTATATATTTTGTGTGCATTCGAATGCCGTGTAGGTTCTTACCTGAAGAACTCTTCAGGATATGAAGAATGAGCGAGTCTGAGGCTAGTTCTCAGGCTTTTGTCTCTGGATTTTGTATCAGCGATGGGCGTGGAATGTTGGGGAGGCCTCATGGGCCATGTAGGAATCTTGTTCTCTTTGGATTTGGCCCGATCCCAAATGTTTTTTGTCAATCTGTGGGATGGGAGGACTCCTTTCATGTATGTTACCTCAGGTGTCCCACCAAAAGAGGAATTCCAAAGCAGAGCCCTGGGGAAGAGTGAAGGGACAACCCGATCTATGGTTAAAAATTGGGGCCTAGGTGCATGGCAAGCCCAATATGCTGTCTCTCCATCCAGCCACTGAGAGGCCTTACCTGAGGACTGGGTTCAGGCTGAAGGTCACAATGTGTTTTTGTGACCAATGTGTCCCGCAAGCATGGGCGGGGCCTCATGGGGTCACACTGGTTTCAAGTACCCTGAACCTTGTACAACATGCCAACCACAAGGTTTCTTGCCATGGGGAAAGAGTTCTGATTTCTGCATCATTTTTCAAACCTGGGCCGTGATTGGAGATAAGGTCTAGGTTCTGACGCCTGAAAACCGAGGTTGAGAAGAGATGACGACCTAAGGCCATGGCAGGTCCGATATGCTCAGTGTGCGGCGAGCTGTCTGGGTGGGGCCAGGAGGTCCAGCCTCAGGGTGTGCCAGAAAGGGCTTTAGTGCCCAAATCAGCCTATATATTTGGGGTACAGCCGAATGGCGTGCAGGTTGATCCTCATTTGGGGTTTCTGGGTAGCCCCAGAGGGCAATGTTTTTATTCTGGAGGGCAGGCAGATTGCTGCATTGTAGTTCTAGATTGCCAAACTGCAGAGCTTTTGGGCCTGTAGTCTGAAGACGGAAGTCTGAGAACCCAAACTATGCCTAGGTTTCTGGGTGAGGATATGGCACAATCTACAGACGTGAATCGAGATCTCGTGCATCTGAAGTCAGGGCGAGGATCAGACGATCGCTCAGTTTGGACAATCTGTCCCTGATGGCCCCTTCTTGAAGGGGGGGGATCACGAGTCCATGGGGGTTTTCCGAAGATGGGAGTTGTGAGAAGGTCCCAATTGCAAGATTCTTCTGCAGGACAATTGAGACCTGTTGGTTCGCTCCAGGACAACGATTCCGAGCAGGGTTCTAAGGCTGGATGGCTGGGTAGCCCACCTCGCATTCCAATTGTCTCCATGCAACAAGACAGGTTAGACTTGCTGGATCTGGGGGGGGGAGCAACAGTGGAGGCTTAGTTGTAATGGACTCTCCCATTGTTTGTGTCCTAATATGATTTTGTGTCTATGGAGACCTTGGAATGAAGCGGTGGCACTGTGGCCCTGAAGGGTTTTCCTAAAAGAGAGGCTTTCACACAGATCCAACGTGCAAGTTTCCCATGTGTACATGAGATTTTTTCTGATGGGTGAGTCAAGAAAGAGCCATATGCTGGTTTTGAAATCTAAGCCTCTGAGGAGAGATGCCTGCAAACCAAAGCAATGGATCAGATAGGTGCCTAGCTGCCTGTTCACTCCTTATTACCTCTGGGGACATCAGTCTACGGGTCTGAGTGCAGGTAGGTGCTCAGATGGCTTCAGATTGCCCTGTTTGTCCTGGGAAGCCACAACTATTTGGATGGCCTCAGGAATTTTGGAGTTTTATCCTATTAGTAGGGTTGTGGCCATTGGAATGTCACATACAATTCCCATGGAAAGGGCAAACACAATCGTCAGGTTTGGCCTCATGGGCCTGAGCCTGTAGGGCGTGTAGGCCAGAGCTGTTGGGACAGTTTTCTGAAAACACAAAACTCGGCTTATGTTTCAGGTCATAGGTATGGCAGGACTGATCTACAGACCATGAGGAGAACTCTTTGGGATATGAAAAATGGGCGAGTGTGTGGCTCTTGCTCAAGTTTTTGTCTTAGATATCGTGTCACTCATGGTCGTGAAATTTCCGGGTGACTTCATGGGAAATAGACGAGTCTTACTCTCTGAGGGTTTGGCCCCAACCAAGGATTTTGGGCTCACTATGTGGGATGGACGAAGTCCGTTGTTTTGTTGTTGTTGATTTGTTTTGTTTTGTTTTTCAACCTCAGGTGTCCCACCAAATGAGGGATTCCAGAGTAGAGCCCTGGGTAGGGGCGACAGACAACCAGAAATCTGGATAAAATTGTTGCCTAGGGACATGTCAATCCCATTATGACATCTAATGGTCCAGCCACTGAGAGGACGTACTAGAGTACAGGAACCACTCTGAGGTTCACAATGCGATTTTATGCCCTCGTCGCACTCAAGAATGGGCGGGGCCACAGGGTGAATGCTGGTTTCTCCTAAATTCAACGTAGGACAACATGGCAACCAAAAGGTTTCTTGCCATGGGTAAGCAGGAGTTCTGATTTCTGCATCACAGTCACCCCTGGGCAGTGATTGGAGATAAGGTCTAGGTTCTGAAGCCTGAAAACTGAGGTAGGGCAGAGATGTTGACCTAAGGCCATGGCGGGTCTGATGTGCTCAGTGTGCGGTCAGCTGTCTGGGTGTTTCTCCTGAGGTCCCGGCTCAGGTTGTGTCAGAGAGTGCATTACTGCCCAGGTTAGACTCTATAATTTGGGTACATTCGAGTGCCTTGTAGGTTTATTCTCATTTCAGCTGCCGGGGCAGCTCATTAGGCAATATATTTTTTCTAGAAGGCAGGCAGAGTGCTGCAATGATGGTCCGGAATTGCCAAATTTGTGTGCTTCGGGGCCAGGAGTGTGAGGATGGAAGTCTGAGAACACAAGCTAGACTTGGGTTTCAGGGCGAGGGCACGGCATGTACCCCCTGAAGATCTGAAGCAATATCTCATGCATCTGAAGTCAGAGCGAGGATCAGACGTTGGCTCAGCTTGGATTTTTGTTCATGACGGCCCCTTCAGGAAGGAAGAGGATTCTCGAGAGCGTGGAGGTTTTCCCACGTTGGGAGTGGTGGGATGCCCCCTCCAAGGATTCCTTCTGCGGGACAATTGAGTCCTGTTGGACAGCTCCAGGACATCCCATATGGATGAGTCCAGACCAACGTTCAAGGATGGATGCCTGGGAAGCCCGCCTCGCATTCCAATTATCTCCTAGCGACAAGACAGTTTAGATCTGATGGCTCTGCGGGAGCAACTGGGGTGGCTGAGTTGAAATGGACTTTCCTAAGGACGGGTCGAATGTGTGTTTGTGTCCATGAGGGCCTTGGAATGGGGCGGTGGCACCGGGACCCTGAAGTATTCTCCTAAGCTTCTGACATAGCTCCCATGCACAAGTTTCCTTGTGGAGACGAGTTTGGTTCTGATGGGTGCCTCAGGAAAACCACAATGCTGGTATTGGAATCCAGGGTTTTGAGGAGACATGCCTGTAAACCAAAGCAATGGATCCGATTTTGGCCTAGGGTCCTGTCTGGTTCAATCTTCTTCTCTGGGGACATCCATCTAGGGTATGAGTGGAGGTAGATGCTCAGCTGGTGACAGACTGACCTTTTTTGTCCCTGGCGACCTATACTATTGGGATGGCCTCAGGGACTTTGGAGGGTTCTCCTAATTTGTACGATTTTGGACAATGGAATGGGCAGAATTCCCATGGATTGGGTAGGCACAGTCCTAATGTGTGGCTCCAGGGTCCCCAGCCTGGATGGTGTGTGGCCCAGGACTTTGAGGACAGAAGTCTGAAAACACAATCTCAGCTTATGTTTGGGGACGTAGGTATGGCAGGCCCGATCTACAAACCATGAGAAGACATCTTCAGGATATGAAGATAGTGCGAGTCAGAGGCGCTTGCTCAGGCTTTTGTCTCTGGATTTTGTTTCAGCGATGGCCGTGGAATGTCGAGGAGGCCTCATGGGGCATGGACGAATCTTCCTCTCTGTGGATTTGGCCCGATCCCAATTGTTTTTCGTCAATCTGTTGGATGGAGTACTCCTTTCAGGGTTGTTACCTCAGGTGTCCCACCAAAAGCGGAATTCCAAAGCAGAGCCCTGGGGAAGAGTGAAGGGACAACACGAACTATGGTTAAAAATTGGGGCCTTGGGGCATGGCAAGCCCAATATGCTGTCTCTTCATCCAGCCACTGAGAGGCCTTACCTGAGGAATGGGCTAAGGCTGAATGTCACAATGTGAGTTTGCCACCTATGTGGCCTGCGAGGAATGGCGAGGCCTCATCGGACAAACAGGTTTCCACTACACTGAACGTTGGACAACAAGCCAACCACAAGGTTCTTGCCATTGGGCAGGAGTTCTGATTTATGCATCATTTTCAAACCTGGGCAGTGATTGGAGATAAGGTCTAGGATCTGAATCCTGAAAACCGAGGTTGGGAAGAGATAACGACCTAAGGCAATGGCTGGTCCGATGTGCTCAGTGAGCGGCAAGCTGTCTGGGTGGGGCCAGGAGGTCCAGGCTCAGGCTCTGTCAGAAAGGGCATTATTGCCCAGGTCAGCCTATATATTTTGGGTACAGCCAAGTGGCTTGCAGGTTGATATTCATTTGGGGTTTCTATGTAGCGCCAGAGGGCAATTTTTTTCTTTTGGAGCGCAAGCAGTGTGCTGCATTGTAATTCTGGATTGCCAAACTGGGGGGCTTATGGCCATTAGTCTGAGGAACGAAGTCTGAGGACACAAGCTAGGCTTAGGTTTCTGGGTGAGAACATGGCAGGCAAAATATACAGACCTGAATCGAGATCTCGTGCATCTGAAGTCAGGGTGAGGATCAGACTATTTCTCAGGTAGGACCTTATGTCCCTGATGGCCCCTTCATGAAGCGGGGGGGGGGGGGGATCACGAGGCCATGGGGATTTCTCACGATGGGAGTTGTGAGAAGCTCCCAACTGCAAAGATTCTTCTGTAGGACAATTGAGACCTGTTGGTTGGCACCAGGCCAATGATTCTGAGCAGGGTTCTAAGGATGGATGGGGAGGTAGGCCACCTCGCATTCCAATTGTCTCCTAGCAACAAGACAAGTTAGATCTGCTGGATCTCGCGGAGCAACCGTATATGCTGAGGTGAAATGGACTCTCCTGTGGATGGGTCCTAATGTGTTTTTTGTGTCTATGGAGACCTTGGAATGAAGCGGTGGCACTGGGGCCCTGAAGGTTTCTCCTAAAAAGAGGCTTTGACACACCTCCCACGTGTATTTTTCCCATGTGTAGATGAGTTTTGTTCTGATGGGTGAGTCAAGAAACATCCATATACTGGTACTGAAATCCAGGCCTCTGAGGAAGATGCCTGGAAACCAAAGCAATGTATCCGATTAGGGCCTAGGGGCCTGTTCGTTCCTTTTTAATTCTGGGGATATCAGTCTACGAGTCTGAGTGCAGGTAGGTTCTCCGATGGGCTCAGATTGCTCCTGTTTGTCCTGAGAAGCCACCACTATTGGGATGGCCTCAGGGACTTTGAAGGTTTATCCTATTAGTAGGGTTGTGGCCATTGGAATGGGCACACAGAATTCCCTTCGAGAGGGCAAGTACAGTCCTCAGGTTGGCTCCAGGGGTCTGAGTCTGTAGGGTGTGTAGGCCTGGGCTGTTTGGAAAATTGTCTGAAAACACAAACTCTGATTATGTTTCAGGTCATAGGTATGGCAGGACTGATCTACAGACCATGAGGAGAACTCTTCGGGATATGAAAAAAGGGCGAGTGTTAGGCTCTTGCTCAAGTTTTTATCTCTGGATATCGTGCCATTCATGTTCATGAAATATCCGGGTGACTTCATGGGAAATGGACGAGTCTTAATCTCTGGGGGTTTGGCCCCTTCCAAAGAGTTTGTGGTCATTCTTTGGGATGGAAGAAGTCCGTTTTTTTTTTGTTGTTGTTTTGTTTTGTTTTGTTTTTCAAACTCAGTTGTCCCACCAAATGTGGATTCCAGAGTAGATCCCTGGGGAGGGGCGATTGGACAAACAGAAATCTGGTTTAAATTTGGGGCCTTTGGACACGTCAAACCGTTATGGCATCTAATGGTTTAGACACTGAAAGGACTTACTAGAGGACAGGACTCACGCTGAGGGTCACAATGCGTGTTTATGCCCTCGTCGCACTCAAGAATGGGCGGGACCTCCGGGTGAATGCTGGTTTCTCCTACACTGAACCTTGGACAACATGGCAACCACAAGGTTTCTTGCTGTGGATAAAGAGGAGTTCTGATTTCTGCATCACACTCACCCCTGGGCAGTGATTGGAGATAAGGTCCAGGTTCTGAAGCCTGAAAATTTAGGTAGGGAAGAAATGATGACCTAAGGCCACTGTGGGTCTTATGGGCTCAGGGTGCGGTCAGTGTCGGGGTGTTGCTCAGGTGTCCCCGCTCAGGTTGTGTCTGGCAGTGCATTAGTGCCCAGGTTAGACTATATAATATGGGTACATTCGAGTGCCGTGTAGGTTTATTCTCATTTAATGTTCCCGGGCAGCTCATTAGGCAATATTTTGTTTCTAGAGGGCAGGCAGAGTGCTGCAATGATGGTCCGGATTGCCAAACTTGTGGGCTTCGGGGCCAGGAGTGTGAGGACGGAAGTCTGAGAACACAAGCTAGACTTGGGATTCAGGTCGAGGGCACGGCATATACCTCCTGAAGATCTGAAGCCATAAATCATGCATCTGAAGTTAGAGCGAGGATCAGACGTTGGCTCAGCTTGGATTTTCTGTTCATGACGGCCCCTTCATGAAGGGAGCCGAATCTCGAGGCCGTGGAGGTTTTCCCACGTTTGGAGTGGTGGGATGCCCCCTCCTAGGATTCCTGCTGCGGGACAATTGAGACTTGTTGGAAAGACCCAGGACATCCCATATGGATGAGTCCAGACCAACGTTCGAGGATGGATGCCTGGGTAGCCCGCCTCGCATTCCAATGGTCTCCTAGCGACAAGACAGTTTAGATCTGATGGGTCTGCGGGAGCAACCAGGGTGGCTGAGTTGAAATGGACTTTCCTGAGGATGGGTCTAATGTGTGTTTGTGTCCATGAGGGTCTTGGAATGGGGCGGTGGCACCGGGACCCTGAAGTATACTCCTAAGCTTCTGACATAGCTCCCATGCACAAGTTTCCTTGTGGAGACGAGTTTGGTTCTGATGGGTGCCTCAGGAAAACCCCAATGCTGGTATTGGAATCCAGGGTTTTGAGGAGACATGCCTGTAAACCAAAGCAATGGATCCGATTTTGGCCTAGGGTCCTGTCTGGTTCAATCTTCTTCTCTGGGGACATCCATCTAGGGTATGAGTGGAGGTAGATGCTCAGCTGGTGACAGACTGACCTTTTTGTCCTGGGTGACCTATACTATTGGGATGGCCTCAGGGACTTTGGAGGGTTCTGCTAATTTGTACGATTTTGGACAATGGAATGGGCAGAATTCCCATGGATTGGGTAGGCACAGTCCAAATGTGTGGCTCCAGGGTCCCCAGCCTGGATTGTGTGTGGCCCAGGACTTTGAGGACAGAAGTCTGAAAACACAAACTCAGCTTATGTTTGGGGACGTAGGTATGGCAGGCCCGATCTACAAACCATGAGAAGACATCTTCAGGATATGAAGATAGTGCGAGTCTGAGGCGCTTGCTTAGGCTTTTGTCTCTGGATTTTGTATCAGTGATGGCCGTGGAATGTCGAGGAGGCCTCATGGGCCATGGTCGAATCTTGCTCTCTGTGAATTTGGCCCGATCCCAATTGTTTTTCGTCAATCTGTTGGATGGAGTGCTCCTTTCAGGGTTGTTACCTCAGGTGTCCCACCAAAAGCGGAATTCCAAAGCAGAGCCCTGGGGAAGAGTGAAGGGACAACCCGAACTATGGTTAAAAATTGGGGCCTAGGGGCATGGCAAGCCCAATATGCTGTCTCTTCATCCAGCCACTGAGAGGCCTTACCTGAGGACTGGGCTAAGGTTGCGAGCAATGGTGGGGCCTCATCGGACACACAGGTATCCACTACACTGAACATTATACAACAAGCCTACCACAAGTTTTCTTGCCATCGGGAAGGAGTTCTGATTTCTGCATCATTTTCAAACATGGGCAGTGATTGGAGATAAGGTCTAGGTTCTAAATCCTGAAAACCGAGGCTGGGAAGAGATAACGACCTAAGGGAATGGCTGGTCCGATGTGCTCAGTGAGCGGCCAACTGTATGGGTTAGCCAGGAGGTCTAGGCTCAGCCTCTGTCAGAAAGGGCATTATTGCCCATGTCAGCCTATATATTTTTGGTACAGCCAAGTGGCGTGCAGGTTGATCTTCATTTGGG
This sequence comes from Mustela putorius furo, assembly GCF_011764305.1. Taxonomy (NCBI): domain Eukaryota; kingdom Metazoa; phylum Chordata; class Mammalia; order Carnivora; family Mustelidae; genus Mustela; species Mustela putorius. Next base: position 146,481 of record NW_025421710.1, read on the forward strand.
GTTTCTGGGAAGCCCTAGAAGGCAATGTTTTTCTTCTGGAGGGCAGGTAGAGTGCTGCATTATAATTCTGGATTGCCAAACTGGAGGGCTTGTGGGCCATTAGTCTGAGGATGGAAGTCTGAAGACACAAGCTAGGCTTAGGTTTCTGGTGAGGACATGGCAGGCACAATCTACAGACCTGAACCGAAATCTCGTGCATCTGAAGTCAGGGTGAGGATGAGACTATCACTCAGGTTAGACCTTATGTCCCTGAGGGCCCCTTCATGAAGGGGGGGGTATCACGAGGCCATGGGTGATTTCTCACGATGGGAGTTGTGAGAAGCTCCCAACTTCAAAGATACTTCTGCACGACAAATGAGACCTGTTGTTTGGCTCCAGGCCAACGATTCCTAGCAGGGTTTTAAGGATCGATGGCGGGGTAGGCCACCTCGCATTCCAATTGTCTCCTAGCAACAAGACAATTTAGATCTGCAGGATCTCGCGGAGCAACCGAATACGCTCAGTTGAAATGGACTCTCCTGTGGATGGGTCCTAATGTGTTTTTTTGTGTCTATGGAGACCTTGGAATGAAGCAGTGGCACTGGGGTCCTGAAGGTTTCTCCTAAACAGAGGCTTTGACAAAGCTCCCACGTGCAAGTTTCCCATGTGTAGATGAGATTTGTACTGAAGTGTGAGGCAAGAAACAGCCATATGCTGGTATTGAAATCCAGGCCTCTGAGGAGAGATGCCTGGAAACCAAAGCAAAGGATCCGATAGGTGCCTAGGGGCCTGTTCGTTCCTTTTTACCTCTAGGAACATCAGTCTACGGGTCAGAGTGCAGGTAGGTTCTCAGATGGGCCCAGATTACTCCTGTTTGTTCTGGGAAGCCACCACTACTGGGATGGCCTCAGGAATTTTGGAGGTTTATCCTATTAGTAGTGTTGTGGCCATTGGAATGGGCACACATAATTCCCTTGGAGAGGGCAAGTACAGTCCTCCGGTTGGCTCCAGGGTCCTGAACCTGTATGGTGTTTAGGCCAGGAGTGTTTGGACAATTGTCTGAAAACACAAACTAGGCTTATGTTTCGGGTCATAGGTATGGCAGGACTGATCTACAGACCATGAGGAGAGCTCTTCAGGATATCAAAAAAGGGCGAGTGTGAGGCTCTTGCTCAAATTTTTGTCTCTGGATATCGTGTCACTCATGGTCGTGAAATTTCCGGGTGACTTCATGGGAAATGGTCGAGTCTTATTCTATGGGGTTTGGCCTTGTCCAAAGAGTTTGAGGTCATTCTTTTGGATGGAAGAAGTCCGTTTTTTTTTTTTTGTTGTTGTTGTTGTCTTGTTTTGTTTTTTAACCTCAGGTGTCCCACCAAATGAGGGATTCCAGAGTAAAGCCCTGGGGAGTGGCACCTGGACAACCAGAAATCTGGTTAAAAATTGGGGCCTCGGGACATGTCAAGTCCATTATGACATCTAATGGTCCAGACACTGTGAGGACTTACTAGAAGACAGGACTCACGCTGAGTGTCACAATGCGTGTTTATGCCCTCGTCGCACTCAGGACTGGGCGGGGCCTCAGGGTGAATGCTGGTTTCTCCTACACTGATCGTTGGACAACTTTCCAACCACAAGGCTTCTTGCCTTGGGTAAGGAGGAGTTCTGATTTCTGCATCATATTCAACCCTTGTCAGGGCTTGGAGTTAAGGTCAAAGTTCTGAAGCCTGAAAAGGTAGGTTGGGAAGAGATAACGAGCTAAGACCATGGCGGGTGTGATGTTCTCAGTGTGCAGTCAGCTGTCTCGGTTTTGTTCAGGAGGTCCGGGCTCACTCCTTATCAGACAGTGTATTAGTGGCCAGGTTAGACTATCAAATTTGGGTACACTCGAGTGCCGTGTATGTCTATCCTCATTTGGGTTATGTGAGAAACTCCATAGGTCAAAATTTTTGTTCTGGAAGGCAGGCAGAATGCTTCATTTTGTGTCCCGAATTTCCAAATGTGAGGGCTTGGGGGCAAGGAGTGTGAGGACGGAAGTCTGAGAACACAAGCTAGTCATAGGTTTCAGGGCGAGGGCAAGGAAAGCACACTCTGCAGAGCTGCATCGAGATCTCGTGCATCTGAATTCAGGGTGAAGATCAGACGTTGGCTTAGGTTGGAGTTCCTGTCCATGATTTCCCCTTCATAAATGGGGGGGGGGCATCACAAAGCCATCTAGATTTTCCCAGGATGGAATTGTGAGATGCTCCAAAACTCAAGGATTCCTTCTGCTGGACATTTGAGACCTGTTGGATGGCTCCAGGACATCCCATAAGGAACGACGCCAGAGCAGAGCTCTAAGGATGGATGGTTGGGCAGCCCGCCTCGCATTCCAATTGTCTCCTAGTCAAGACAGGTTCAGTCTGCTCGCTCTGGGGGAGCAACCAAGGGAGCTGAGTTGAAATGGAATTTCCTGCGGATGGGTTCTAATGTGGATTTCTGTCCATGGAGACCTTGTAATGGGGTAGTGGCACACAGGCCCTGAAGGATTCTCCTAAATGGAGGTTTGAGACATCTTCAAAGGATAATTTTCCCATGTGGAGAAGAGATTTGTTCTGATTGCTGCCTCATGAAATCCCCATATGCTAATATTGGAAACCAGGCCTCTGAGGAGAGATACCTGTAACCGAAAGCAATGAATCTTATTCAGGCCTAGGGGCCTGTCTGATTCAATCTTCTTCTCTGGGGACATCCATCTACGCTGAGTAGAGGTAGATGGTCAGCTGGTTTCAGATGACCCTTGTTTGTCCTGGGCGGCCTACACTATTGGGATGTCCTTGGGGACTCTGGAGGTTTTTCCTAATTTGTACGATTGTGGACAATGGAATGGGCAGAATTCCCGTGGTATGGACAGGCACAGTCCTGATGTGTGTCTCCAGGGGCCCCAGCCTGAAGGGTCTGTGGGCCAGGAATGTGGGGACAGAAGTCTGAAAACACAAACTCGGCTTAGGTTTGGGAAGTAGGTATGGCAGGCCCGATCTACAGACCGTGAGGAGAACTCTTCGGGATATGACAAAAGAGCGAGTGTGAGGCGCTTGCTCAGACTTTTGTCTCTGGATTTGTTGTCAACGATGGTTGTGGAATCTCGGGGAGGCCTCATGGGCCATTGACGAGACTTCCTCTCTGTGAATTTGGTCCAATCCCAATTGTTTTGGGTCAATCTGAAGGATGGGAGGAGTCCTTTTAGTTTTGTTACCTCAGGTGTCCCACCAAAAGAGGGATTCCAAAGCAGAGCTCTGGGGAGGGATGAATGGACAACCCGAACAATCCAATTGGGGTGAGGTCTGAACCGAGCAGGTTGATCCTCATTTGGGGTTTATGGAGATCCCCATAGAGCAACGTTTTTCTTCTGGAGGGCCAGCATAGGGCTGCATTATGGTTCCAGAATTCCAAGTCTTGAGGACATGTTTGCCAGGCGTGTGAGGAAGGAAGTCTGAAAACACAAGGTAGCACGAGGTTTGGGCCCACTGTGCAGAGGCTGAATCGAGATCTCCTGCATCTGAGGTCAGGGCGAGTATCAGATGTTGCCTCAAGCTGGAGTTTGTGTCATGTCGGCCCCTTCCTAAAGGGGGTGTGGGCATCATGAGGCCAGGGAGGTTTCCCTACGCTGGGAGTTCTGAGCTGCTCCAAACTTCAAAGTTTCCTTCTTCAGGACCGTCGAGTACTATTGGATGGTTCCAGGATGCCCCATACAGAAAGACTCGAGAGCAGGGGCCTAAGCATAGATGCGGAGAAACGCCAACTCACCTTCCCATTGCCTGGTCGAGACAAGGCACGCTCAATCTGCGGGCTCTTGGGTGAGCTACCCAGAAGGCTGAGTTTAAATGGACTTTCCTGAGGATGAGTCATAATGTGGGTTGGTGGCCATGGAGACCTTGGAATGTGGCAGTAGCTAAGGGACTCTGCAGGATTCTCCAACCCGAAGGGTTTGACACAACTCCAACAAGGAAGCTTTCCATGTGGAGATGAGAGGTGTTCTGTCTGGTGCCTCAGGATAGCCCCATATGATGGTCTTCGAACCCAGGCCTCTGAGGAGTGATACCTGGACACCAAAGCCAGAGTTCATAATAGGGCCTAGAGGCCTGTCTGGTTCAATCTTCTGTCTCTGCGGATATCAGTCTGTGTGTCTGCATGGAGGTAGTAGTTGCTCAGCTGGTGTCATAATGCCCCTGTTTGTCCAGTGCGGCTTGCGGTAGTGGGATGTCCTTGGGGACCTTGAGGTTTCTACTATTTTGTAGAGTTGTGGCCAATGGAACGGGCAGGTTCTTAGGAGAGACAGGCACAGTTCTGTGGTGTGGCTCCAGAGACCCCAGCCTGGAGGCGGTGTGGGCCACGGCTGTGCAGACAGACATCCAAAAACCCAAACTCAGCTCAGGTTTGGGGCCGAGGTTATGGCAGGCCTGATCTAAAGTCCGTGAGGGGAGCTCCTCTGGATATGAAAGAAGGGTGAGAGGGAGGCAGTCGCTCAGTCTTTTGTCTCTGGATATTTTGTCCACAATGGCTGTTTAATGTAGGAGTTGCCTCATGGGTCGTAGAAGTCTCCCTCTCTGGTAGTTTGTCCAGCCCCCAAAAGTTTGGGGTCATTCTGTGTGAAGGGAAGAGTCCTGTTTTCTGCTTCATGTGTCCCCCCAGTAGAGGGATTCTGGAGCATAGCGGTGGGTACTGACAACTGGAATACTCGCTCTCTGGTTAAGCCTGGGGGCTATGGATATGACAAGCCCCATATGCAGGATCTTGGTCCAGCCACTGAGAGGCGTTACTTTAATACGGGACTCACGCTACAGGTCACAATGCATGTCTGTGCCCTAGGCGGCCCTCAAGCACTGGCGTGGCCTTTCCGACAATGCAGGTTTTCCCACATTGAACGTTGGACAACATGCCAACCACAAGGTTTCTGGCCATGGGGAAGGAGGAATTCTAATTTCTGCATCACGTTCACCCCTGGGCAGGGATTGGAGATAAGGTCTAGGTTCTGAAGCCTGAAAACCGAGGTTGGGAAGAGATGACGAACTACAGCCTTAGAGGGTCCCTTGTGTCGAGGTTGGAGCCAGCTGTCTAGGTGTCGTTTGGGATGTCTTGTCTCAGGCTGTGCCAGACAGGGCATTCGTATTCAGGGTAGGCTGTATAATTGCTTTACAGTCGAGTGGCATGCATTAGATAATCATTTGGGGTTTCTTATTAGCAGCATAGGGCAAAGTTTTTCTCCTGGAGGGCAGGCAGAGTGCTGCATTGTGGCTTCGGAATGCCCAAACTGGATGGTCTTAATGTTGGTTTGAGTCCATTGAGACTTTGGTATGGGGCAGTGGCACCAGGGCCCTGAAGGATTCTCCTAACCAGAGGTTATAACAAAGCTCCAATGAGCAAGTTTTCCATGGGGAGACGAGATTTGTTCTTATTGGTGCCTCAGGAAACCAACATTTGCTGGTATTGGAAATGAGGCCTCTGAGGAGAGATGCCTGGGAAACCAAAGCAATGGATCTGATTAGGGCCTAGGGGCCTGTCCGGTTCAATATTCTTCTCTGGGGACATCTTTTGTCTGAGTGGAGGTAGTTGCTCAGCTGGTTTGAGATCACACCTGTTTGTCCTGGGCGGCCTAAACTTTGGGATGGCCTCGGTAACTTTGGAGGTTTTTCCTAATTTGCAAGGTTGTGGCCAATGGAATGGGAAGAATTCTCTTGAAAGGGAGGCACAGTCCTGAGATGTGGCTCCAGGGACCTAAGTGTGGAGCGTGTGTGGTCCAGGGCTATTTGGACAAAAGTCTGAAAACACAAACTCCACTTAGGTTTGGGTCTGTAGGTATGGCCGGCCCGATATATAGACCGTGAGGAGAACTCTTCGGGATATGAACAAAGAGCGAAAGTGAGGTGCTTGCTCATGCTTATTTTTTTCTGGATATGTGTCACCGATTGCCATGGAATGTCCGGGTGTCCTCATGGGTCATCGATGAGGCTCCCTTCTGGGGATTTGACCCAATCCCAAGAGTTTGGGGTCAATCTGCGGGAAGGGAGGAGGCCTTTTTTTTTTTTTTTTTTTTTTACCTCAGGTGGACCACCAAAAGAGGGATTCCACAGCAGAGTGCTGGGGAGTGGCGACTGGACAACCAGAACTCTGGATAATATTGGGACCTAAGAACAAGGCAAGCCCCATATGTGGGCTCTTGGTCCAGACACTGAGAGGCCTTCCTTGAGCATAGGGCTCACATTGAGTTTCACAATGTGTTTTTGTGCCCAAGGAGCCCCTCAAGTCAGGGCGTGGCCTAATGTACCATGCTGGTTTCTCCTACACTGAACGTTGCACAATATGGCAACCACAAGTTTTCTGGCCATGGGGAAGAAGGAGTTCTAATTTCTGCAACACTTTCACTCCTGGACTGTGATTGGATTTAAGGTCTAGGTTCTGAAGCCTGAAAACTGAGGTTGGGAAGAGAAGAAGACCTAAGGCCATGGTGTGACTGATGTGCTCAGTGTTCGGCCAGCTGTTGAGTGTGGGTTGGGAGGTGCAGCCTCAGGCTGTGGCAGACAGGGAATTAGTGCCCAGGCTAGACTGTATCATTGGGGTGCAGTCAAGTTTCGTGCAGGTTGGTACTCATTTGTGGTTACTGGGTAGCCCCAGAGGGCAACGTTTTTCTTCTGGAAGGAAGACACAGTGCCACATAGTGGCTCCAGAATTCCCAAACTGGAAGGCTTGTGGGCCAGGAGTGTGAGGAAAAAATTCTGAGAACACAAGCCAGACTTAGATTTCGGGGTGAGGGGACGGCAGGAACCCTCTGCAGAGATGATTCGAGATCCCGTGTACCTGAAGACAGAGCTAGGATCAGACGTTGGCTCAGGTTGGAGTTTCTGTCCATGACGGCCCCTTCATGAAGGGGAGGGTGTCACGAGGCCATGGAGGTTTTCCCACGATGGGAATTGTGAGAAGCTCCAAACCGCAATGATTCCTTCCGTGGGACAGTCGAGACCTGCTGGATGGCTCCAGGACATCCCATAAGGAAGTTATCCAGAGCAGGGTTCTAAGGATGGATGCCTGGGCAGCCTGCCTCCCATTCCAGGTGTCTCATAGCGCCAAGGCAAGTTCGATCTGCTGGATCTCGGGGAGTAACCGAGGCGGGTGTGTTGAAATGGGTGAGTTGAGGATGGGTCATAATGTGCATGTGTCCATGGAGACCTTGGAATGGGGTGCTTGATCCGGGGCCTTGAGGGATGTTCATAACCGGAGGTTTTGATGGAGCTCTAAAGAGTACGTTTCCTATGTAGAGAAGAGAATTGTTTTGATGAGTGCCTAAGGAATCTCCCATATGCTGGTATTGGAAACCAGGACTCTGAGGAGAGATGCCTGGAAACAAAAGCAATGGATATGATTAGGGCCGAGGTGCCTGTCCGGTTCAATCTCCTTCCTGGGGATACGTGTCTATGGATCTGAGGGGAGGTAGTTGCTCGGCTTGTGTCAGATCGCCCATGTTTGTCCTGGGCAGCCTATAATATTTGGAATGGCCTCGGGATTTTGGAGTTTCTCCTAATCTATAGGGTTGTGGCCAATGGAATGGGGAGAAATCCCCTGGAGAGGGCAGGCAGAGTTCTGAGTTTGGCCCTGCCTTGAGGGGTGTGTGGGCCAGGCCTGTGGGGACAGAAGTCTGAAAACACAAATTCCGCTTAGGATTGGGGACATAGGTATTGCACGCCCAATCTACAGACCGTGATAACACTTCGGGATATGAAAAAGGGTGAGTTTGAGGTGCTTGCTCAGGTTTTGTCTCTGGATTTGTGTCAAAAATGTGCGTCGAATGCTGGCGGGGCCTCATGGGTTGTGGACGGCTTTCCTTCTCTGAGGATTTGACCCAATCCCAAGAGTTTGGGTACATTCTGTGGGATGGGAGGTGTCCTTTCTTTTTTTTAATTTTATTTTATGTACCTCAAGTGCCAATAAAAGAGGGATTCCAGAGCAGAGTCCTTGGTAGGGACAACTGGATAACCCCACCTCTGTTTAAGTTTGGGGGCCTAGGGGCATGGCAAGTCCTATATGTGGGCTCTTGATTCAGACACTGAGAGGTATTCCTTGAGGACAGGGCTCATGCTGAGGGTCACAATGCCTATTTGTCCCCAACAAGGCCCTCAAGCATGGGAAGGGCCTCATGGGCCACTCTGGATTATCCTACACTGAACGTTGGAGAATATGCCAACCACAAGGTTTCCGGCCATGGCGAAGGAAGGGTTGTGATTTCTGCATCACGTTCACCCCTGGACAGTGATTGGAGTTTATGTCTAGGTTCTGAAACCCGAAAACCGAGGTTGGGAAGAGATGAAGACCTAAGGACCTGATGGGTACAATGAGCTCAGTGTGTGGCTAGCTGTTGAGCGTAGGTCTGGAGGTATGGACTCATGCTGTGTCAGACAGGGCATTAGACAGGGTATACTGTATATTTGGGGTGCAGTCGAGTGGCATTCAATTGATCCTCATTCGGGTTTCTAGGTAGCGCCATAAGGCAACGTTTTTCTTCTGGAGGGCAGGCAGAGTGCTGCATTGTGGCCCTAGTATTGCCAAACTGTAGGGCTTTTGGGCCAGGGGTGTGAGGACGGTAGTCTGAGAACACAAGCTAGGCTTAGTTTTTGGGGTAAGGGCACAGAAGGCACACTCTGCAGAGCTGAATCAAAATCTCATGCACCTGAAGCCAGGGCGAATATCAGACGTTTGCTCAGGTTGGAGTTTCTGTCCATGATGGCCCCTTTATAAAGTGGAGCGTCTCAAGAGGCCATGAAGATTTTCCCACAATGGGAGTTGTGAGATGCACCAGACTGCAAAGATTCCTTCTGTGGGACACTTGAGACCTGTTGGATGGCTCTAGGATGTCCCATATGGAACGACTCGAGAGTAGGGTTCTAAGGAAGGATGCCTGGGCAGCCCGCCTCCCATTCTAGTTGTCTCCTAGCAACAAGGCAGGTTTGATCTGCAGGCCCTGAGGGAGAAACCAAGGGGGATGAGTTGACATGGACTCTACCGAGGATAGAACATAATGTGGGTTTAAGTCCATGGAGACCTTGGAATGGGGCGCTTGATCCGGGGCCCTGAAAGATTCTCCTAAACAGAGGTTTTTATAGAGCTCCAAAGAGTACATTTCCTATGTGGAGACGAGATTTTTCTATGAGTGCCTCAGTAATCCCCCATATGCTGGGATTGGTAACCAGGCCTCTGAGGAGAGATGCCTGGAAACAAAAGCAATGGATCTGATTAGGGCCTAAGTGCCTGTGCAGTTCAATCTTATTCTATGGGGATATCTGTCTCTGGGTCTGAGTGGAGGTAGTTTCCTAACTTGTAAAAGATCATCCCTGTTTGTCCTGGGAAGCCAAAACTATTGGGAGGGCCTCGGGGAGTTTGGAGGTTTCTCCTAAACTATAGGGTTGTGTCCAATGGAAATGGCAGAATTCCCCTGGAGAAGGAAGCCACAGTCCTCAGGTGTGGCTCCAGGGGCCCCAGCCTGGATGGTGTGTGGGCCAGGACTCTGGGGACAGAAGTCTGAAAACACAAACTCAGCTTAGGTTTGGGGATGTATGTATGAAGGCTCGATCTACAGACCGTGAGAATTTTCCAGGCTATGAACAAAGGGCGAGTATGTGGCGTTTGCTCTGGCTTTTGTCTCTGGATTTTCTGCCTACGGTGCCCGTGGAATATCGGGGTGTCCTCAAGGGCCATGGACAATTCTTACTCTGGTGATTTGGCCTGATTCCAAATGGTTGGGATCATTCTGTGGATGGGAAGAGTCCTTTCTGTATTTTTTTTTTTTTTTACCTCAGGTGTCCCACCAAAGAGGGATTCCAGAGCAGAGCCCTGGGTAGGGGTGACTAGACATCTCTAACTCTGGTTGAGATTGGGGGACTAGGGGCTTGGCAAGCCCCATATGTGGGCTGTTGTTCCAGTCACTAAGAGGCTTTACATGAGGATAGGGCTCACGCTGAGGGTCACAATGTGTGTTTGTGCAAATTGTAGCCCTCAGGGATAGGTGGGGCCTCATAGGCCATGCTGCTTTCTCCTACAATGAACGTTGGACAACATGCCAACCACAAGGTTTCTTGCAATGGCGAAGGCACACTCTCAAGTGCTGAATCGAGATCTCGTGCTTCTCAATTCAGGGCGAGGATCAGACTTTGGCTTAGGATGGAGTTTCTGTCCATGATGGCCCATTTATGAAGGTGTGGGGCATCATGAGGAAATGGCGGTTTTCTCACAGTGGGATTGTGTGATGCTTCAAACCACAAGGATTCATTCTGTGAGACAGTCAAGACAGGTTGGTTGGATTCAAGACGTCCCATAAAGAAATTCTCCAGTCAGGGTTCTAAGGATGGATGCCTGGGCAGCCCACCTCGCATTCCAACTGTCTCCTAGTGACAAGGCAGGTTTGATCTGCTGGCTCTGGGTGAGCAGCCGAGGGGGCTGATTTGAAATGGACCCTCCTGAGGATGGATCATAATGTAAGTTTGTGTCCTTGGAGACCTTGCAATTGGGCCATGGTGCCAGCGCCCTGAAGGATCCTCCTAACCTGAGGTATTGACACAGCTCCAAAGAGCAAGTTTCTCATGTGGAGATGAGATCTGTTCTGATTGTTTCCTTAGGAAACCCCCATATTCTGATATTGGAAACCAGGCCTCTGAGGAGAGTTACATAGAAACCAAAGCAATGGATCAGAAGTTGGCTCAGGTTGGAGATTCTGTCCATGATGGCCCCTTTATAAAGGGGAGCATCTCATGAGGCCATGTAGGTTTTCCCACGATAGGAGTTGTGAGATGCTCCAATCTACAAGGATTCCTTCTGCAGGACAGTCAAGACCTGTTGGAAGGCTCCCAGGACATCCCATATGGAACGGCGCCAGAGCAGGATTCCAACGATGGATGCCTAGAGACTCTGCTTTGCATTCCAGTTGTCTCCTAGCGACAAGGCAGGTTTGATATTCTGGCTCTGGGGGTGTAATCAACGGGACTGAGTTGAAATGTACTCTCCTGCCGAATGGTCATAATGCGGGTTTGTGTCCATGGAGACCTTGGAATAGGGCGGTGGCTCCGGTTACCTGAAGGTTTCTCCTAACTGGAGGTTTTTACAGAGCTCCAAAGGATAAGTTTCCCATGTGGAGACAAGATTTGTTCTGATTGGTATCTCTGGAGTCCCCCATATGCTGGTATTGGAAAACAGGCCTCTGAGGAGAGATGCTTAGAAACAAAAGCAATGGAACCAATTACGTTCTAGAGGCCTGTCCAGTTTAATACCTTTCTCTTGGGATATCTGTCTACGGGTGAGTTGAGGTCGTTGCTCAGCTTGTGACAGATCACCCCTCTTTGTACTGGGCGGCCTACACTATTGGAATGGCCTCTGTGACTTTGGTGGTTTCTCCTAATCTGTAGGGTTGTGGCCAATGGAATGGGAAGAATTTCCTTGGAGAGGGCAGGCACAGTCCTGAGGTGTGGCTCCAGGGGCCTCAGGCTGGAGGGTGTGTGGACAAGGATGTCAGGATAGAAGTCTGAAAACACGGTTTGGGGACGTAGGTATTGCAGGCCCGGTCTAGAGACTATGAGGAGAATTTTTTGGGCTATGACCTAAGGGTGAGGCTTATGTCTCTCGATTTTGTGTCAATAGTGGCCGTGGAATGTCGGGCTGGCCTCATGGGCCATGGAGGAGTCTTTCACTCTGGGGATGGCCTGATCGCAAGTGATTGGGGACATTCTGTGGGTGGGAGGAATCCTTTCTGTGTTTACTTACCTCAAATGTCCCACCAAAGAGGGATTTCAGAGCAGAGCCCTGAGTAGGGGTGACTGTGACTAGATGTCTCTACCTCTGGTTAAGATTGGGTGACTTGGGGCATGGCAGGCCCCATATGTGGGCTCATGGTCCAGCCACTGAGAGGCTTTACTTGAGGACAGGGCTCAAACTGAGGGTCCCAATGTGTGTTTGTGCCCACCGCAGCTCTTAAGCATGGGCAGGGCCTCAGGGACCCTACACTACGCTCAGGGGCCCTACTACTACTCCTGTAGGCCCTACAGGGGTCCTACACTGAACTTTGGATAAGATGCCAACCACAAGATTCTGACGAGAGGGAAGGAGGAGTTATGATTTCTGCATCACGTTCAACCATGGGAAATGAGTAGAGATAAGGTCTAGGTTTCTCTCGCCTGAAAACCAGGTTGGAAAGAGATGGCAACCTAAGGCCATGGCGGTTCAGATGTTCTCAGTGTACGGCAAGCTGTCTGGGTGTCGGTTGGGAATTCAGGCCTCAGGTTGTGTCAGACAGGGCATTAGTGCACAGGCTCGACTAAATAATTGGTGTACAGTTGAGTGGCATGCAGGTTTATCCTCATTTGAGGTTTCTGGGTAGACCCATAGGGCAACGTTTTTCTTCTAGAGGGCAGGCAGAGTGCAGCACTGTGTCATCGGAAATCCCAAAATGGAGGGCGTGTGGTCCAGGAGAGTGAGGACGGAAGTCTGAGAACACTAGCTATGCTTAGGTTTGGGGGTGAGGGCACAGCAGGTGCACTCTGAAGAGCTTAATCAAGATCTCGTGCATCTGAAGTCAAGGCGAATATCAGCCGTTGGCTCAGGTTGGAGTTTCTTTACATGATCCGACTTCATGAAGATTGGGGGCAAGTGTGACCTTGGAAGATTTCCATGATATGAGTTGTGAGGTGGTCCATGAACAAGGACTCCTTTGGGACAGTCAACACCTTTTGGATGGCTCAAGAATGTCCCATAAGGAACGACGCAAGAGCAGGATTCTAAGGTTCCTAGGATCTCTAAAGAGAGATGCCTGGATAACAAAGCAATAGATCCGATAGGTGCCTATGGGCATGTTCTTTCCTTTTTACCTCTGGGGACATCAGTATACGGGTCTGAGTGCTGGTTGGTGATCAGATGGGCCCAGATTGCCCCTGTTTGTCCTGGGAAGCCACAAATATTGGGATGGCCTCAGGGACTTTGGAGGTTTATCCTATTAGTAGGGTTGTGGCCATTGGAATGGGCACATACAATTCCCTTGGAGAGGGCAAGCCCAGTCTTCATGTTTGGCCTCAGGGGCCTGAGCATGTAGGGTGTGTAGGTCAGGGCTGTTTGGACAGTTGTCTGAAAACACAAACTCGTCTTATATTTCGGGTCATAGGAATGCAGGACTGATCTACAGAACATGAGGAGAACTCTTCAGGATATGAAGAAAGGGCGAGTGTGAGGCTCTTGCTCAAGTTTTTGTCTCTGGATATCGTGTCACTCATGGTCGTGAAATTTCCGGGTGACTTCATGGGAAATGGACGAGTCTTACTCTCTGGGGGTTTGACCCCGTCCAAAGAGTTTGGGGTCATTCTGTGGGATGGAAGAAGTCCGTTGTTCTGTTGTTGTTGATTTGTTTTGTTTTGTTTTTCAACCTCAGGTGTCCCACCAAATGAGGGATTCCAGAGCAGAGCCCTGGTTAGGGGCGACTGGACAGCCAGAAATCTGGTTAAAAATCGGGGCCTTGGGACATGTTAAGCCCATTATGACATCTAATGGTCCAGCCACTGAGAGGACGTACTAGAGGACAGGACTCGCGCTGAGGGTTACAATGCGTGTTTATGCCCTCGTCGCAATTAGAATGGGCGGGGCCTCAGGGTGAATGCTGGTTTCTCCTACACTGAACGTTGGACAACATGCCAACCACAAGGTATCTTTCCATCGGTAAGGAAGAGTTCTGATTTATGCATCACAGTCACCCCTGGGCAGTGATTGGAGATAAGGTCTAGGTTCTGAAGCCTGAAAACTGAGGTAGGGAAGAGATAGTGACCTAAGGCCATGGCGGGTCTGATGTGCTCAGTGTGCGGTCAGCTGTCTGGGTGTTGGTCACAGGTCCGGGCTCAGGTTGTCAGACAGTGCATTAGTGCCCAGGTTAGACTATATATTTTGGGTTCCTTAGAGTGCCGTGTAGGTTCTGATCTGAAGAACTCTTCAGGATATGAAGAATGAGCGAGTCTGAGGCGCGTGGTCAGATTTTGTCTCGGCTTATGTTTCGGGTCGTAGGTATGGCAGGACTGATCTACAGAGCATGAGGCGAACATTTCGGGATATGAAAAAAGGGCGAGTGTGAGGCTCTTGCTCAAGTTTTTGTCTGTGGATATCGTGTCACTCATGGTCGTGAAATTTCCGGGTGACATCATGGGAAATGGACGAGTCTTATTCTCTGGGGCATTGGCCCCGTCCAAAGAGTTTGGGGTCATTCTGTGGGATGGAAGAAGTCCGATGTTCTGTTGTTGTTGATGTGTTTTGTTTTGTTTTTCAACCTCAGGTGTCCCACCAAATGAGGGATTCCAGAGTAGAGCCCTGGGGCGGGGCGACTGGACAACCAGAAATCTGGTTAAAAATTGGGCCCTAGGGACATGTCAAGCCCATTATGACATCTAATGATCCAGCCATAGCGAGGACGTACTAGAGGACAGCACTCACGCTGAGGGTCACAATGCGTGTTTATGCCCTCGTCGCACTCAAGAATGGGCGGGGCCTCAGGGTGAATGCTGGTTTCTCCTACACTGAACGTTGGACAACATGCCAACCACAAGGTTTCTTGCCATGGGTAAGGAAGAGTTCTGATTTCTGCATCACAGTCACCCCTGATCAGTGATTGGAGTTAAGGTCTACTTTCTTAAGCCTGAAAACTGAGGTAGGGAAGAGATGATGACCTAAGACCATGGCGGGTCTGATTTGCTCAGTGTGCGGTCAGCTGTCTGGGTGTTGGTCACGAGGTCAGGTCTCAGGTTGTCAGACAGTGCATTAGTGCCCAGTTTAGACTGTATATTTTGGGTGCATTAGTGCCGTGTAGGTTCTTATCTGAAGAACTCTTCAGGATATGAGGAATGAGCAAGTCTGAGGCGCGTTCTGATGCTTTTGTCTCTGGATTTTGTATCAGCAATGGCCGTGGAATGTTGGGGAGGCCTCATGGGCCATGGACGAATCTTGCTCTCTGTGGATTTGGCCCGATCCCAATTGTATTTCGTCAATCTGTGGGATTGGAGGACTTCTTTCAGGTTTGTTACCTCAGGTGTCCCACCAAAAGTGGAATTCCAAAGCAGAGCCCTGGGGAAGAGTTAAGGGACAACCCGAACTATGGTTAAATAGGGGCATGGCAAGCCCAACATGCTGTCTCTCCATCCAGCCACTGAGAGGCCTTACCTGAGGACTGGGCTCAGGCTGAGGGTCACAATGTGTGTTTGTGACCAATGTGGCCAGCAAGCATGGGCTGGGCCTCATGGGCCACACTGGTTTCAACTACACTGAACCATGGACAACATGCCAACCACAAGGTTTCTTGCCATGGGGAAAGAGTTCTGATTTCTGCATCATTTTCAAACCCGGACCGTGATTGGAGATAAGGTCTAGGTTCTGAAGCCTGAAAACCGTGGTTGAGAAGAGATGACGAACTAAGGCCAAGGCGGGTCACATGTGCTCAGTGTGTGGCCAGCTGTCTGGGTGGGGCCAGGAGGTCCAGCCTCAGGCTGTGTCATAAAGGGCATTAGTGCCCAGTTCAGCCTATATATTTGGGGTACAGCCGAATGGCGTGCAGGTTGATCCTCATATGGGGTTTCTGAGTCGCCCCAGAGGGCAATCTTTTTCTTCAGAAGGGCCGGCAGAGTGCAGCATTGTAGTTCTAGATTGCCAAACTGGAGGGCTTCTGGGCCAGTAGTCTGAGGACGGACGTCTGAGAACCCAACTTGGCCTAGGTTTCTGGGTGAGGATATGGGAAGCACAATCTACAGACCTGAATCGAGATCTCGTGCATCTGAAGTCAGGGCGAGGATCAGAGGATCGCTCAGGTTGGACATTCTGTCCCTGATGGCCCCTTTTTGAAGGGGGGGTGGATCACGAGGCCATGGGTGTATTCCCACGATCGGAGTTGTGAGAAGCTCCCAACTGCAAAGATTCGTCTGCAGGAAAATTGAGACCTGTTCGTTGGCTCCAGAAAACGTTTCCGAGCAGGGTTCTAAGGATGGATGGCTGGGGGGTAGCCCACCTCGCCTTCCAATTGTCTCCAAGCAACAAGACAGTTTAGATCTGCTGCACCTTGGGGAGCAATCAGGGAGGGTGAGTTTAAATGGACTCTCCCGTGGATGTGTCCTCATATGATTTTGTGTGTATGGAGACCTTGGAATAAAGCGGTGGCACTGGGGCCCTGAAGGGTTCTCCTAAATTGAGGCTTTCACACAGCTCCATCGTGCATGTTCCCCATGTGTAGATGAGATTTGTTCTGATGGGAGAGTCAAGAAACAGCCATATGCTGTTATTGAAATCCAGGCCTCTGAGGAGAGATGCCTGGAAACCAAAGCAATGGATCCGATATTTGCCTAGGGGCCTGTTCGTTCCTTTTTACCCCTGGGGTCAACAGTCTACGGGTCTGAGTGCCGATAGGTGCTCAGATGGGCCCAGATTGCCCCTGTTTGTCCTGGGAAGCCACAAATATTGGGATGGCCTCAGGGGCTTTGGAGGCTTATCCTCTTAGTAGGGTTGTGGCCATTGGAATGGGCACATTCAATTACCTTGGAGAGGGCAAGCACAGTCGTCAGGTTTATCTCCAGGTGCCTGAGCCTGTAGGGTGTGTAGGCCATGGCTTTGGAAGGTTGTCTGAAAACACAAACTCGGCTTATGTTTCGGGTCATAGGTATGGCAGGACTGATCTACAGACCATGAGGAGAACTCTTCGGGATATGAATAAAGGGCGAGTGTGAGGCTCTTGCTCAAGTTTTTGTCTCTGGATATCTTGTCACTCATGGTCGTGAAATTTCCGGGTGACTTCATGGGAAATGGACGACTCTTACTCTCTGGGGGTTTGGCCCCGTCCAAAGAGTTTGGGGTCATTCTCTGGGATGGAAGAAGTCAGTTGTTCTGTTGTTTTTGATTTGTTTTGTTTTGTTTTTCAACCTCAGGTGTCCCACCAAATGAGAGATTCCAGAGTAGAGCCCTGGGGAGGGGCGACTGAACAACCAGAAATCTGGTTAAAAAATTGGGGCCTAGGGACATGTCAAGCCCATTATGACATCTAATGGTACAGCCACTGAGAGGACGTACTAGAGGACAGGACTCACGCTGAGGGTCACAATGCGTGTTTATGCCTTCGTAGAACTCAAGAATGGGCGGGGCCTCAGGGTGAATGCCTGTTTCTCCTACACTGAACGTTGGACAACATGCCAACCACAAGGTTTCTTGCCATGGGTAAGGAAGAGTTCTGATTTCTGCATCACAGTCAACCCTGGGCAGTGATTGGAGATAAGGTCTAGGTTCTGAACCATGAAAACGGAGGTAGGGAAGAGATGATGACCTAAGGCCTTGCCAGGTCTGATGTGCTCAGTGTGCGGTCAGCTGTCTGGGTGTTGGTCACGAGTTCCGGACTCAGGTGGTCAGACAGTGCAGTAGTGCCCAGGTTAGATTATATTTTGGGTGCATTCGAGTGCCGTGTAGGTTCTTATCTGAAGAACTCTTCTGGATATGAAGAATGAACGAGTCTGAGGCGCGTGCTGATGCTTTTGTCTCTGGATTTTGTATCAGCGATGGCCGTGGAATGTTGGGGAGGCATCATGGCCATGGACGAATCTTGCTCTCTGTGGATTTAGCCCGATCCCAATTGTTTTTCGTCAATCTGTGGGATGGGAGGACTCCTTTCAGGTTTATTACCTCAGGGATCCCACCAAAAGAGGAATTCCAAAGGAGAGCCCTGGGGAAGAGTGAAGGGACATCCCGAACTATGGTTAAACATTGGGGACTAGGGGCATGGCAAGCACAATATGCTGTCTCTAGATACAGCCACTTAGAGGCCTTACCTGAGGACTGGGCTCAGACTGAAGGTCTCAATGTGTGTTTGTGACCAATGTGGCCCGCAAGCATTTGCGGGGCCTCATGGGCCACACTGGTTTCAACTACATTGAACCATGGACAACATGCCAACCACACGGTTTCTTGACATGGGGAAAGAGTTCTGATTTCTGCATCATTTTCCAACCCTGGCATAGATTGGAGATAAGGTCTAGGTTCTGAAGCCTGAAAACCGAGGTTGAGAAGACATGACGACCTAAGGCCATGGCGGGTCCGATGTGCTCAGTGTGCGGCCAGCTGTCTGGGTGGGGCCAGGAGGTCCAGGCTCAGGCTGTGTCATAAAGGGCATTAGTGCCCAGGTCAGCCTATATATTTGGGGTAGAGCCGAATGCCGTGCAAGTTGATACTCATTGGGGGTTTCTGGGTATCCCCAGAGGGCAATTTTTTTCTTTGGAGGGGAGGCAGAGTGCTGCATTGTAGTTCTGGATTGCCAAACTGGAGGGCTTGTGGGCCAGTATCCTGAGGACGGAAGTCTGAGAACCCAAGTTAGGCCTCGGTTTCTGGGTGAGGATATGGCAGGCACAATCTACAGACCTGAATCAAGATCTCGTGCATCTGAAGTCAGGGAGAGGATCAGACGATCGCTCAGGTTGGACATTCTGTCCCTGATGGCCCCTTCTTGATGTGGGATGGATCACGAGGCCATGGGGGTTTTCCCACGATGGGAGTTGTGAGAAGCTCCCAACTGCAAAGATTCTTCTGCAGGACAATTAAGACCTGTTGGTTGGCTCCAGGACAATTTTCCGAGCAGGGTTCTAAGGATGGATGGCAGTGTAGCCCACCTCTCATTCCAATTGTCTCCAAGCAACAAGACAGGTTAGATCTGCTGGATCTGGGGGAGCAACCGAGGAGGCGAGTTGAAATGGACTCTCCCGTGGATGTGTCCTAATATGATTTTGTGTCTATGGAGACCTGGAATAAAGCGGTGGCACTTGGGCCCTGAAGGGTTCTCCTAAAGAGAGGCTTTCACACAGCTCCATCGTGCAAGTTTCCCATGTGTAGATGAGATTTGTTCTGATGGTTGAGTCAAGAAAACAGGCATATGCTGTTCTTGAAATCCAGGCCTCTGAGGAGAGATGCCTGGAAGCCAAACCAATGGTTCCGATAGGTGCCTAGGGGGCCTGTTCGTTCCTTTTTACCTCTGGGGACATGAGTCTACGGGTCTGAGAGCCGGTAGTTGCTCAGATGGGCCGAGATTGCCCCTGTTTGTCCTGGGAAGCCACAAATATTGGGATGGTCTCAGGGACTTTGGAGGTTTATCCTATTAGTAGGCTTGTGGCCATTGGAGTGGGCACATACAATTCCCTTGGAGAGGGCAAGCACAGTCGTCAGGGTTGGCTCCAGGGGCCTGAGCCTGTAGGGTTGTAGGCCAGGGCTGTTTGGACAGCTGTCTGAAAACACAAACTAGTCTTATGTTTCAGGTCATAGGTATGGCAGGACTGATCTACAGACCATGAGGAGAACTCTTCAGGATTTGAAAAAAGGGCGAATGTGAGGCTCTTGCTCAAGTTTTTGTCTGTGGATATTGTGTCACTCATGGTCGTGAAATTTCCGGGTCACTTCATGGGTAATGGACGAGTCTTACTCTCTGGGGCTTTGGCCCCATCCAAAGAGTTTGGGGTCATTCTGTGGGATGGAAGAAGTCCGTTGTTCTGTTGTTGTTGATTTGTTTTGTTTTGTTTTTGAACCTCAGGTGTCCCACCAAATGAGGGATTCCAGAGTAGACCCCGGGGGAGGGGCGACTGGACAACCAGAAATCTGGTTAAAAATTGGTGCCTAGGGACATGTCAAGCCCATTATGACATCTAATGGTCCAGCCACAAAGAGGGCGTACTAGAGGAAAGCACTCACGCTGAGGGTCACAATGCGTGTTTATGCCCTCGTCGCACTCAAGAATGGGCGGGGCCTCAGGGTGAATGCTGGTTTCTCCTACACTGAACGTTGGGTTTCTTGCCTTGGGTAAGGAAGAGTTCTGATTTCTGCATCACAGTCACTCCTGATCAGTGATTGGAGATAAGGTATAGTTTCTTAAGCCTGAAAACTGAGGTAGGGAAGAGATGATGACCTAAGGCCAATGCGGGTCTGATGTGCTCAGTGTGCGGTCAGCTGTGTGGTTGTTGGTCACGAGGTCCGGGCTCAGGTTGTCAGACAGTGCATTAGTGCCCAGGTTAGACTATATATTTTGGGTGCATTCGAGTGCCGTGTAGGTTCTTATCTGAAGAACTCTTCAGGATATGAGGAATGAGCGAGTCTGAGCCGCGTTCTGATGCTTTTGTCTCTGGATTTTGTATCAGCGATGGCCGTGGAATGTTGGGGAGGCCTCATGGGCCATGGAAGAACCTAGCTCTCTGTGGATTTGGCCCGATCCCAATTGTTTTTCGTCAATCTGTGGGATGGGAGGACTCCTTTCAGGATTGTTGCCTCAGGTGTCACACCAAAAGAGGAATTCCAAAGCAGAGCGCTGGGGAAGAGTGAAGGGATACGCCGAACTATGGTTAAAAATTGGGGCCTAGGGGCATGGCAAGCCCAATATGCTGTCTCTCCATCCAGCCATTGAGAGGCCTTACCTGAGGACTGGGCTCAGGCGGAGGGTCACAATGTGTGTTTGTGACCAATGTGGCCCGCAAGCATGGGCGGGGCCTCATGGGCCACACTGGTTTCAAGTACAATGAACCTTGGACAACATGCCAACCACAAGGTTTCTTGCCATGGGGAAAGAGTTCTGATTTCTGCATCATTTTCAAACCCGGGCCGTGATTGGAGATAAGGTCTAGGTTCTGAAGCCTGAAAACCGAGATGAGAAGAGATGACGACCTAAGGCCATGGGGGTTCCGATGTGCTCAGTGTGCGGCCAGCTGTCTGGGTGGGGCCAGGAGGTCCAGGCTCAGGCAGTGTCAGAAAGGGCATTAGTGCCAGGGCAGCCTATATATTTGGGGAACAGACAAATGGCGTGCAGGTTGATCCTCAATTGGGGTTTCTGGGTAGCCCCAGAGCGCAATGTTTTTCTTCTGGAGGGCATGCAGAGTGCTGCATTGTAGTTCTGGATTGCCAAACTGGAGGGCTTGGGGCCAGTAGTCTGTGGACGGAAGTCTGCGAAACCAAGCTAGGCCTAGGTTTCTGGGTGAGCATATGGCAGGCACAGTCTACAGACCTGAATCGAGATCTCATGCATCTGAAGTCAGGGCGAGGTTCAGACGATCGTTCACGTTGGACATTCTGTCCCTGATGGCCCCTACTTGAAGGGGGGGTGGATCACGAGGCCATGGGGATTTTCCCACGATGGGAGTTGTGAGAAGGTCCCAACTGCAAAGATTCTTCTGCAGGACAATTGAGACCTGTTCGTTGGCTCCAGGACAATGATTCAAGCAGGGTTCTAAGGATGGATGGCTGGGTAGCCCACCTCACATTCCAATTGTCTCCAAGCAACAAGACAGGTTAGATCTGCTGGATCTGGGGGAGCAACCGAGAATGATGAGTTGAGATGGACTTTCCCATGGATGTGTCCTAATATGATTTTGTGTCTCTGGAGACCTTGGAATGAAGCGGTGGCACTGGGGCCCTGAAGGGTTCTCCTAAAGAGAGGTTTTCACACAGCTCCATCATGCAAGTTTCCCATGTGTAGATGAGATTTGTTCTAATGGGTGAGTCAAGAAAAAGCCATATGCTGTTTTGAAATCCAGGCCTCTGAGGAGAGATGCCTGGAAACAAAAGAAATGGATCCGATAGGTGCCTAGGGGCCTGTTCATTCCTTTTTACTTCTGGGGACATCAGTCTACGGGTCTGAGTGCCGGTAGGTGCTCAGATGGGCCCAGATTGCCCCTGTTTGTCCTGGGAAGCCACAAATATTGGGATGGCCTCAGGGATTTTGGAAGTTTAAACTATTAGTAGGTTTGTGGCCATTGGAATGGGCACATACAATTCCCTTGTAGAGGGCAAGCACAGTCGTCAGGTTTGGCTCCAGGGGTCTGAGCCTGTAGGGTGTGTAGGCCAGGGCTGTTTGGACAGTTGTCTGAAAACAGAAACTCGGCTTATGTTTCGGGTCATAGGTATGGCAGGAGTGATCTACAGACCATGAGGAGAACTCTTCGGTATATAAAAAAAAGCAAGTGTGAGACTCTTGTTCAAGTTTTTGTCTCTGTATATCGTGTCACTCATGGTCGTGAAATTTCCGGGTGACTTCAAGGGAAATGGACGAGTCTTACTCTCTTGGGTTTGGCAACGTCCAAAGAGTTTGGGGTCATTCTGTGGGATGGAAGAAGTCCTTTGTTCTATTGTTGTTGATTTGTTTTGTTTTGTTTTTCAACCTCAGGTGTCCCACCAAATGAGGGATTCCAGAGTAGAGCCCTAGGGGAGGGGCACTGGACAACCAGAAATCTGGTTAAAAATTGGGGCCTAGGGACATGTCAAGCCCATTATGACATCAAAGGTCCAGCCAGAGAGAGAGGAGGTACTAGAGGACAGGACTCACGCTGAGGGGCACAATGCCTGTTTATGCCCTCGTCGCACTCAAGCATGGGCGGGGCCTCAGGGTGAATGCTGGTTTCTCCGACACTAAACGTTGGACAACATGCCAACCACAAGGTTTCTTGCCATGGGTAAGGAAGAGTTCTGATTTCTGCATCACAGTCACCCCTGGGCAGTGATTGGAGATAAGGTCTAGGTTCTGAAGCCTGAAAACGGAGGTAGGGAAGAGATGATGACCTAAGCCCATGGCGGTTCTGATATGCTCAGTGTGCGGTCAGCTGTCTGGGTCTTGGTCACGAGGTCTGGGCTCAGGTTGTCAGACAGTGCATTAGTGCCCAGGTTAGACTATATATTTTGGGTGCATTCGAGTGCCGTGTAGGTTCTAATCTGAAGATCTCTTCAGGATATGAGGAATGAGCGAGTCTGAGGCGTGTGCTCCGGCTTTGTCTCTGGATTTTGTATCAGCGATGGCCGTGGTATGTTGGCGAGGCCTCATGGGCCATGGACGAATCTTGCTCTCTCTGAATTTGGCCCGATCCCAATTGTTTTTCTTCAATCTGTGGGATTGGACGACTCCTTTCAGGTTTGTTACCTCAGGTGTCCCAACAAAAGAGGAATCCCAAAGCGGAGCCCTGGGGAAGAGTGAAGGGACAACCCAAAATACGGTTAAAAATTGGGGCCTAGGGGCATGGCAAGCCCAATATGCTGTCTCTCCATCCAGTCATTGAGAGGCCTTACCTGAGTACTGGGCTCAGGCTGAGGGGTCACAATGAGTGTTTGTGACCAATGTGGCCCGCAAGCATGGGCGGGGCCTCATGGGCCACACTGGTTTCAACTTCATTGAACCTTGGACAACATGCCAACCACAAGGTTTCTTGCCATGGGGAAAGAGTTCTGATTTCTGCATCATTTTCAAACCCGGGGCGTGATTGGAGTTAAATTCTAGGATCTGAAGCCTGAAACCGACGTTGAGAAGAGATGAAGTCCTAAGGCCATGGCGGTCCGATGTGCTCAGTGTGCGGCCAGCTGTCTGGGTGGGGCCAGGAGGTCCAGGCTCAGGCTGTGTCAAAAAGGGCATTAGTACCCATGTCACCCTATATATTTGGGGTACAGCCGAATGGCGTGCAGGTTGATCCTAATTTGGGGATTCTGTGTTGCCCCATAGGGCAATGTTTTTCTTCTGGAGGGCATGCAGAGTGCTGCATTGTAGTTCTGTATTGCCAAACTGGACGGCTTGTGGGCCTGTAGTCTGAGGACGGAAGTCTGAGAACCCAAGCTAGGCCTAGGTTTCTGGGTGAGGATATGGCAGGCAAAATCTCCAGACCTGAATCGAGATCTCATGCATCTGAAGTCAGGGCGAGGATCAGACGATCGCGCAGGTTGGACCTTATGTCCCTGATGGCCCCTTTATGAAGGGGGGGTATGATGAGGCCATGGGGGTTCTCTAACGATGGGAGTTCTGAGAAGCTGCCAACTGCAAAGATTCTTCTGCAGGACAATTTAGACCTGTTCGTTAGCTCCAGGACAACGACCCGAACAGGGTTCTAAGGATGGATGGCTGGGTAGCCCACCTCGCATTCCAATTGTCTCCAAGCAACAAGACACGTTAGATCTGCTGGATCTGAAGGAGCAACTGAGGAGTCTGAGTTGAAATGGACTCTCCCGTAGATGTGTCCTAATATGATTTTGTGTCTCTGGAGACCTTGGAATGAAGGGGTGGCACTAGAGCCCTGAAGGGTTCTCGTAATGAGAGGCTTTCACACAGCTCCTTCGTGCAAGTTTCCCATGTGGAGATGAGATTTGTTCTGATGCGTGAGTCAAGACACAGCCATATGCTGTTATTGAAATCCAGGCCTCTGAGGAGAGATGCCTGGATACCAAAGTAATGGATCCGATATTTGCCTAGGTGCCTGTTCGTTCCTTTTTACCTCTGGGGACATCAGTCTCCGGGTCTGAGTGCCGGTAGGTGCTCAGATGGGCCCAGATTGCCCCTGTTTGTCCTAGGAAGCCACAAATATTGGGATGGCCTCTGGGACTTTGGAGGTTTATCCTCTTAGTAGGTTTGTGGCCATTGGAATGGAGACCTACAATTCCTTTAGAGAGGGCAGGCACAGTCGTCAGGTTTGGCTCCAGGGACCTGAGCCCGTAGGGTGTGTAGGCCAGGTCTGTTTGGACAGTTGTCTGAAAACACAAACTCGGTTTATGTTTCGGGTCATAGGTATGGCAGGACTGATCTACAGACCATGAGGAGACCTCTTTGGGATATGAAAAAAGGGCGAGTGTGAGGCTCTTGCTCAAGTTTTTGTCTCTGGATATCGTTTCACTCATGGTCGTGAAATTTCCGGGTGACTTCATGGGAAATGGACGAGTCTTATTCTCTGGGGGTTTGGTCCCGTCCAAAGACTTTGAGGTCATTGTGTGGGATGGAAGAATTCCAATGGAAGAAGTCCGTTGTTCCGTTGTTTTTGATTTGTTTTGTTTTGTTTTTCAACCTCAGGGGTCCCACCAAATGAGGGATTCCAGAGTACATTACTCGGGTGGGGCGACTGGACAACCAGAAATCTGGTTAAAAATTGGGGCCTAGGGACATGTCAAGCCCATTATGACATCTAATGGCCAGCCACAGAGAGGACGTACTAGAGGACAGGACTCACGCTGAGGGGCACAATGCCTGTTTATGCCCTCGTCGCACTCAAGAATGGGCGGGGCCTCAGGGTGAATGCTGGTTTCTCCTACACTGATCGTTGGACAACATGCCAACCACAAGGTTTCTTGCCATGGGTAAGGAAGAGTTCTGATTTCTGCATCACAGTCACCCCTGGGCAGTGATTGGAGATAAGGTGTAGATTCTGAAGCCTGAAAACTGAGGTAGGGAAGAGATGATAACCTAAGGCCATGGCGGTTCTGATGTGCTCAGTGTGCGGTCAGCTGTCTGGGTGTTGGTCACGAGGTCCGGGCTCAGGTTGTCAAACAGTGCATTAGTGCCCAGGTTAGACTATATGTTTTGGGTGCATTCGAGTGCCGTGTAGGTTCTCATCTGAAGAACTCCTCAGGATATGAAAAATGAGCGAGTCTGAGGCGCCTGCTCAGGCTTTTGTCTCTGGATTTTGTATCAGCGATGGCCGTGGAATGTTGGGGAGGCCTCATGGGCCATGGACGAATCTTGCTCTCTGTGGATTTGGCCCGATCCCAATTGCTTTTCGTCAATATGTGGGATGGGAGGACTAATTTCAGGTTTGTTACCTCAAGTCTCCCACCAAAAGAGTAATTCCAAAGCAGTGCCCTGGGGAAGAGTGAAGGGACAGCCCGAACTATGGTTAAAAATTGGGGCCTAAGGTCATGGCACGCCCAATATGCTCTCTCTCCATCCAGCCACGGAGAGGCCTTACCTGAGGACTGGGCTCAGGCTGAAGGTCACAATGTGTGTTTGTGACCATTGTGGCCAGCAAGCATGGGCGGGGCCTCATGGGCCACACTGGTTTCAACTACACTGAACCATGTACAACACGCCAAACACAAGGATTCTTGCCATGGGGAAAGAGTTCTGATTTCTGCATCATTTTCAAACCCGGGCCGTGATTGGAGATAAGGTCTAGGTTCTGAAGCCAAATAACCGAGGTTGAGATGAGATGACGAACTAAGGCCATGATGGGTCTGATGTGCTCAGTGTGCGGCCAGCTGACTGGGTGGGGCCAGGAGGTCAGGCTGAGGCTACGTCAGAAAGGGCATTAGTGCCCAGGTCATATATTTGGGGTACAGCCGAATGGCGTGCTGGTTGATCCTCATTTGGGTTTTCTGGGTAGCACCAGAGGGCAATATTTTTCGTCTGGAGGGCAGGCAGAGTGCTGCATTGTATCTCTGAATTGCCAAATTGGAGGTTTTGTATGCCAGTAGTCTGAGGACGGAAGTCTGAGAACCCAAGCTAGGCCTGTTTCTTTCTGGGTGAGGATATGGCAGGCACAATCTACATTCCGGAATCTAGATCTCGTGCATCTGAAGTCATGGCGAGGATTAGATGATCGCTCAGGTTGGACATTCTATCCCTGAGGGCCCCTTCTTGAAGGGGGGTATCACGAGGCCATGGGGGTTTTCCGACGATGAGAGGTGTGAGAAGGTCCCAATTGCAAAGATTCTTCTGCAGGACAATTGAGGCCTGTTGGTTGGCTCCAGGACAACGATTCCGAGCAGGGTTCTAAGGATGGATGGCTGGGTAGCCCACCTCGCATTCCAATGTCTCCAAGCAACAAGACAGGTCAGATCTGCTGGATCTTGGGGAGCAACCGAGGAGGCTCATTTGAAATGGACTCTCCTGTGGATGTGACCTAATATGATTTTGTGTCTATGGAGACCTTGGAATGAAGCGGTGGCACTGGGGCCCTGAAGGGTCCTCCTAAAGAGAGGCTTTCACACAGCTCCATCGTGCAAGTTTCCCATGTGTAGATGAGATTTGTTCTGATGGTGAGTTAAGTTAAAAACAGCCATATGCTGTTATTGAAATCCAGGCCTCTGAGGAGGATGCCTGGAAACCGATGCAATGGATCTGATAGGTGCCTAGGGGCCTGTTCGTTCCTTATTACCTCTGGGGATATCAGTCTACGGGTCTTAGTGCAGGTAGGTGCTCAGATGGGCTCAGATTGCCCCTGTTTGTACTGGGTAGCCACCACTATAGGGATGGCCTCAGGAATTTTGGAGGTTTATCCTCTTAGTAGGGTTGTGGCCATTGGAATGGGCACACACAATTCCCTTGGAGATGGCAAGCACAGTCTTCAGGTTTGGCCTCAGGGGCCTGAGCCTGTAGGGTGTGTAGACCATAGCTGTTGGGACAGTTCTCTGAAAACATAAACTCGGCTTATGTTTCAGGTCATAGGTATGGCAGGACTGATCTACAGACCATGAGGAGAACACTTTGGGATTTGAAAAATGGGCGAGTGTGAGGCTCTTGCTCACGATTTTGTCTCTAGATATTGTGTCACTCATGGTCGTGAAATTTCCGGGTGACTTCATGGGAAATGGACGAGTCTTACTCTCTGGGCGTTTGGCCCCGTCCAAGGAGTTTAGGGTCACTCTGTAGGATGGAAGAAGTCCGTTTTTTTTTTTTTTTTTGTTGTTGTTGTGATTTGTTTTGTTTTGTTTTTCAACCTCAGGTGTCCCACCAAATGAGGGATTCCAGAGTAGAGCCCTGGGGAGTTGTGACTGGACAACCAGAAATCTGGTTAAAAATTGGGGCCTAGGGACATGTCAAGCCCATTATGACATCTAATGTTCCAGCCACAGAGAGGATTTACTAGAAATCAGGAATCACACTGAGGGTCACAATGCGTGTTTATGCCCTCGTCGCACTCAAGAATGGGCGTGACCTCAGGGTGAATGCTGGTTTCTCCTACACTGAACGTAAGACAACATGGCAACCACAAGGTTTCTTGCCTTGGGTAAGCAGGAGTTCTGATTTCAGCATCAGGTCACCCCTGCGCAGTGATTGGAGATAAGGTCTAGGTTCTGAAGCCTGAAACAAACTCAGCTTATGTTTGGGGACGTAGGTATAGCAGGCCCGATCTACAAACCATTAGAAGACATCTTCAGGATATGAACAAAGTGCAAGTCTAGGCGCTTGTTCAGACTTTTGTCTCAGGATTTTGTTTCAGTGATGGCCGTGGAATGTCGAGGAGGCCTCATGGTCCATGGACGAATCTTGCTCTCTGTGGATTTGGGCCGATCCCAATTGTATTTCGTCAATCTGTTGGATGGAGTACTCCTTTCAGGGTTGTTACCTCAGGTGTCCCACCAAATGAGGAGTTCCAAAGCAAGCCCTGGGGAAGAGTGAAGGGACAACCCGAACTATTGTTAAAAATTGGGGCCTAGGGGCATGTC
Source organism: Mustela putorius furo (assembly GCF_011764305.1). Lineage (NCBI taxonomy): Eukaryota > Metazoa > Chordata > Mammalia > Carnivora > Mustelidae > Mustela > Mustela putorius. Next base: position 174,681 of record NW_025421710.1, read on the forward strand.
AAGCCCAATATGCTGTCTCTTCATCCAGCCACTGAGAGGCCTTACCTGAGGACTGGGCTAAGGCTGAGGGTCACAATGTGTGTTTGCCACCTATGTGGCACGCGAGCAATGGCGGGGCCTAATTGGACACACTGGTATCCACTACAATGTACATTATACAACAAGCTTACCTCAAGGTTTCTTGGCATCGGGAAAGAGTTCTGATTTCTTAATCATTTTAAAACATGGGGAGTGATTGGAGATAAGGTCTAGGTTCTAAATCTGAAAACCGAGGCTGGGAAGAGATAACGACCTAAGGCAATGGCTGGTCCGATGTGCTCAGTGAACGGCCAGCTGTATGGGTTGGGCCAGGAGGTCCAGGCTCAGCCTCTGTCAGAAAGGGCATTATTGCCCAGGTCAGCCTATATATTTTGGGTACAGCCAAGTGGCGTGCAGTTTGATCTTCATTTGGGGTTTCTGGGTAGCCCCAGAAGGCAATGTTTTTCTTCTGGAGGGCAGGCAGAGTGCTGCATTATAATTCTGGATTGCCAAACTGGAGGGCTTGTGGGCCATTAGTCTGAGGATGGAAGTCTGACGACACAAGCTAGGCTTAGGTTTCTCGGTGAGGACTTGGCAGGCACAATCTACAGATCTGAACCGAGATCTCGTGCATCTGAAGTCAGGGTGAGGATCAGATGATCGCTCAGGTTGGACATTATGTCCCTGAGGGCCACTTCATGAAGGGGGTGGGGATCACGAGGCCATGGGTGTTTTCTCACGATGGGAGTTGTGAGAAGCTCCCAAGTTCAAAGATTCTTCTGCAGGACAATTGAGACCTTTGGTTGGCTCCAGGCTAACGATTCCGAGCAGGGTTCTACTGATGGATGGCTGGGTAGCACACCTCGCATTCCAATTGTCTCCTAGCAACAAGACAAGTTAGATCTGCTGGATCTCGCGGAGCAACCGAATACGCTGAGTTGAAATGGACTCTCCTGTGGATGGTTCCTAATGTGTTTTTGTGTCTATGGATACCTTGGAATGACGCGGTGGCACTGGGGCCATGAAGGGTTCTCCTAAGGAGAGGCTTTGACATCACTCCCACGTGCAAGTTTCCCATGTGTAGATGAGATTTCTTCTGGTGGGTGAGTCAAGAAACAGCCATATGCTGGTACTGAAATCCAGGCCTCTGAGGAGCGATGCCTGGAAACCAAAGCAATGGATCCGATTAGGGCCTAGGGGCCTGTTCATTCCTTTTTACCTCTGGGGATATCAGTCTACAAGTCTGAGTGCAGGTAGGTTCTCAGATGGGCTCAGATTGCTCCTGTTTGTCCTGGGAAGCCACAAATATTGGGATGGCCTCAGGGACTTTAGAGGTTTATCCTATTAGTAGCGTTGTGGCCATTGGAATGGGCACACAGAATTCCCTTGCAGAGGGCAAGTAGAGTCCTCAGCTTGGCTCCAGGGGCCTAAGCCTGTAGGCTGTGTAGGCCAGGGATGTTTTGACAGTTGTCTGAAAACACAAACTCGGCTTATGTTTCGGGTCATAGGTATGGCAGGACTGATCTACAGCCCATGAGGAGAACTCTTCAGGATATGAAAAAAGGGCGAGTGTGAGGCTCTTGCTCAAGTATTTATCTCTGGATATCATGCCATTCATGGTCATGAAATTTCCGGGTGACTTCATGGGAAATGGACTAGTCTTACTCCCTGGGGGTTTCGCCCAAACCAAAGAGTTTGGGGTCATTCTGTGGGACGGAAGAAGTCCGTTTTTTTGTTGTTGTGTTTTTGGTTTGTTTTGTTTTTCAAACTCAGGGGTCCCACCAATTGAGGGATTCCATAGTAGAGCCCTGGGGGGGAGGGGTGATTGGACAACCAGAAATCTGGTTAAAATTGGGTCCTAGGGACAGCTAGACTTGGGTTTCAGGGCGAGGGCACGGCATGTACCCCCTGAAGATCTGAAGAAATATCTCATGCATCTGAAGTCAGAGCGTGGATCAGACGTTGGCTCAGCTTGGATTTTCTTTTCATGTCGGCCCCTTCATAAAGGGAGCCGAATCTTGAGGCCGTGGAGGTTTTGCCACGTTGGGAGTGGTGGGATGCCCCCTCCAAGGATTCCTTCTGCGGGACTATAGAGACCTGTTGGACAGCTCCAGGACATCCCATATGGATGAGTCCAGACCAACGTTCGAGGATGGATGCCTGGGAAGCCCGCCTCGCATTCCAATTGTCTCCTAGCGACAAGACAGTTTAGATCTGATGGCTCTGCGGGAGCAACCGGGGTGGCTGAGTTGAAATGGACTTTCCTGAGGATGGGTCTAATGTGTGTTTGTGTCCATGAGGGCCTTGGAATGGGGCGGTGGCACCGGGACCCTGAAGTATTCTCCTCAGCTTTTGACATAGCTCCCATGCACAAGTTTCCTTGTGGAGACGAGGTTTGTTCTGATGGGTGCCTCAGGAAACCCCCAATGCTGGTATTGGAATCCAGGGTTTTGAGGAGACATGCCTGTAAAGCAAAGCAATGGATCCGATTTTGGCCTAGGGTCCTGTCTGGTTCAATCTTCTTCTCTGGGGACATCCTTCTAGGGTATGAGTGGAGTTAGATGCTCAGCTGGTGTCAGACTGCCTTTTTTTGTCCTGGGCGACCTATACTATTGGAATGGCCTCAGGGACTTTGGAGGGTTCTCCTAATTTGTACAATTTTGGACAATGGAATGGGCAGAATTCCCATGGATTGGGTAGGCACAGTCCTAATGTGTGGCTCCAGTGTCCCCAGCCTGGAGGGTATGTGGCCCAGGACTTTGAGGACAGAAGTCTGAAAACACAAACTCAGCTTATGTTTGGGGACGTAGGTATGGCAGGCCCGATCTACAAACCATGAGAAGACATCTTCAGGATATGAAGATAGTGCGATTCTGAGACGATTGCTTCGGCTTTTGTCTCTGGATTTTGTATCAGCGATGGCCGTGGAATGTCGAGGAGGCCTCATGGGTCATGGACGAATCTTGCTCTCTGTGGATTTGGCCCAATCCCAATTGTTTTTCGTCAATCTGTTGGATGGAGGACTCCTTTTAGGGTTGTTACATCAGGTGTCCCACCAACAGAGGAATTCCAAAGCAGAGCCCTGGGGAAGATTGAAGGGACAACACGAACTTTGGTTAAAAATTGGGGCCTAGGGGCATGGCAAGCCCAATATGCTGTCTCTTCATCCAGCCACTGAGAGGCCTTACCTGAGGACTGGGCTAAGGCTGAGGGTCACAGTGTGTGTTTGCTACCTATCTAGACCGCGAGCAATGGCGGGGCCTAAAGGGACACACTGCTTTCCACTACACTGAACGTTGGACAACAAGCCAACCACAAGTTTTCCTGCCATCGGGATGGAATTCTGATGTCTGCATCATTTTCAAACCCGGGCCGTGATTGGAGATAAGGTCTAGGTTCTGAAGCCTGAAAACTGAGGCTGGGAAGGGATAACGACCTAAGGCCATGGCAGGTCTGAAGTTTTCAGTTTGTAGCCAGCTGTCTGGGTGGGCCCAGGAGGTCGAGGCTCAGGCTGTGACAGAAAGGGCATTATTGCCCAGGTCATCCTATATATTTTGGGTATAGCCAAGTTTCGTGCAGGTTGATCTTCATTTGGGGTTTCTAGGTAGCCCCAGAGGGCAATGTATTTCTTCTGCAGGGCAGGTAGATTGCTGAATTGTAGTTCTGGATTGCCAAACTGGAGGGCTTGTGAGCCAGTAGTCTGTGGACAGATGTCTGAGGACACAAGCAAGGCTTAGGTTCTGGGTGAGGGCATGGCAGGCACAATGTACAGACCTGAAACGAGATATCGTGCATCTGAAGTCAGGGTGAGGATCAGACGATCTCTCAGGTTGGACCTTATGTCCCTGATGGCCCCTTTATGAAGAGGGGCGTCATGTGGCCATGGGGGTTCTCTCACGATGGGAGTTCTGAGAAGCTCCCAACTGCAAAGATTCTTCTGCTGGACAATTGAGACCAGTTGGTTGGGTCCAGGCCAACGATTCCGAGCAGGGTTTTAAGGATGGATGGCGGGGTAGGCCACCTCACATTCCAATTGTCTCCTAGCAACAAGACAAGTTAGATCTGCTGGATCTCGTGGAGCAACGGAATACGCTCAGTTGAAATGGAATCTCCAGTAGATGGGTCCTAAAGTGTTTTTGTGTCTATGGAGACCTTGTAATGGGGCAGTGGCACACAGGCCCTGAAGGATTCTCCTAACTGGAGGTTTTGAGACATCTTCAAAGGATAATTTTCCCATGTGGAGAAGAGATTTGTTCTGATTGCTGCCTCATGAAATCCCCATATGCTAATATTGGAAACCAGGCCTCTGAGGAGAGATACCTGTAACCAAAAGAAATGAATCTGATTCAGGCCTATGGGCCTGTCTTTTCAATCTTCTTCTCTGGGGACATCCACAAGGGACCCGCTATGGCTGTAGTTCGTCATCTCTTCCCAACCTCGGTTTTCAGGCTTCAGAACCTAGACCTTATCTCCAATCACTGCCCAGGGGTGAACGTGATGCAGAAATTAGCATTCCTCCTTCCCCATGGCCAGAAGAAACCTTGTGGTTGGCATGTTGTCCAACGTTCAATGTGGGAAAACCTGCATTGTCGGAAAGGCCACGCCAGTGCTTGAGGGCCGCCTAGGGCACAGACATGCATTGTGTCCTGTAGCGTGAGTCCCGTATTAAAGTAACGCCTCTCAGTTGCTGGACCAAGATCCTGCATATGGGGCTTGTCATATCCATAGGCCCCCAGGCTTAACCAGAGAGCGAGTATTCCAGTTGTCAGTACCCACTGCTATGCTCCAGAATCCCTCTACTGGGGGGACACATGAAGCAGAAAACAGGACTCTTCCCTTCCCACAGAATGACCCCAAACTTTTGGGGGCTGGACAAACTACCAGAGAGGGAGACTTCTACGACCCATTAGGCAACTCCTACATTAAACGGCCATTGTGGACAAAATATCCAGAGACAAAAGACTGAGCGACTGCCTCCCTCTCACCCTTCTTTCATATCCAGAGGAGCTCCCCTCACGGACTGTAGATCAGGCCTGCCATAACCTCGGCCCCAAACCTGAGCTGAGTTTGGGTTTTTGGATGTCTGTCTTCACAGACGTGGCCCACACCACCTCCAGGCTGGGGTCTCTGGAGCCACACCACAGAACTGTGCCTGATCTCTCCTAAGAAACTGCCCGTTCCATTGGCCACAACTCTGCAAAATAGTAGAAACCTCAAGGTCCCCAAGGACATCCCACTACCGCAAGCCGCACTGGACAAACAGGGGCATTATGACACCAGCTGAGCAACTACTACCTCCATGCAGACACACAGACTGATATCCGCAGAGACAGAAGATTGAACCAGACAGGCCCCTGGGCCCTATTATGATCTCTTGCTTTGGTGTCCAGGTATCACTCCTCAGAGGCCTGGTTTCGAAGACCAGCATATGGGGCTATCCTGAGGCACCAGACAGAACACCTCTCATCTCCGCATGGAAAGCTTCCTTGTTGGAGTTGTGTCAAACCCTTCGGGTTGGAGAATCCTGCAGAGTCCCTTAGCTACTGCCACATTCCAAGGTCTCCATGGCCACCAACCCACATTATGTCTCATCCTCAGGAAAGTCCATTTAAACTCAGCCTTCTGGGTAGCTCACCCAAGAGCCCGCAGATTGAGCGTGCCTTGTCTCGACCAGGCAATGGGAAGGTGAGTTGGCGTTTCTCGGCATCCATGCTTAGGCCCCTGCTCTCGAGTCTTTCTGTATGGGGCATCCTGGAACCATCCAATAGTACTCGACTGTCCTGAAGAAGGAAACTTTGAAGTTTGGAGCAGCTCACAACTCCCAGCTTAGGGAAACCTCCCTGGCCTCATGACGCCCCCACCCCCTTCAGGAAGGGGCCGTCATGGACACAAACTCCAGCTTGAGGCAACATCTGATACTCGCCCTGACCTCAGATGCAGGAGATCTCGATTCAGCCTCTGCTCAGTGGGCCCAAACATCGTGCTACCTTGTGTTTTCAGACTTCCTTCCTCACACTCCTGGCAAACATGTCCTCAAGACTTGGAATTCTGGAACCAAAATGAAGCCCTATGCTGGCCCTCCAGAAGACAAACGTTGCTCTATGGGGATCTCCATCAACCCCACATGAGGATCAACCTGCTCGGTTCTCGACCTCACCCCAATTGGATTGTTAGGGTTGTCCATTCATCCCTCCCCAGAGCTCTGCTTTGGAATCCCTCTTTTGGTGGGACACCTGAGGTAACAAAACTAAAAGGACTCCTCCCATCCTTCAGACTGACCCAAAACAATTGGGATTGGACCAAATTCACAGAGAGGAAGTCTCGTCCATGGCCCATGAGGCCTCCGCAAGATTCCACAGCCATCGTTGACAACAAATCCAGAGAGAAAAGTCTGAGCAAGCACCTCACACTCGCTCTTTTGTCGTATCCCGAAGAGTTCTCCTCACGGTCTGTAGATCGGGCCTGCCATACCTACTTCCCAAACCTAAGCCGAGTTTGTGTTTTCAGACTTCTGTCCCCACATTCCTGGCCCACAGACCCTTCAGGCTGGGGCCCCTGGAGCCACACATCAGGACTGTGCCTGTCCATACCACGGGAATTCTGCCCATTCCATTGTCCACAATCGTACAAAATAGGAAATACCTCCAGAGTCCCCAATGACATCCCAATAATGTAGGCCGCCCAGGACAAACAAGGGTCATCTGAAACCAGCTGCGCATCTACCTCTACTCAGCGTAGATGGATGTCCCCAGAGAAGAAGATTGAATCAGACAGGCCCCTAGGCCTGAATCAGATTCATTGCTTTCGGTTACAGGTATCTCTCCTCAGAGGCCTGGTTTCCAATATTAGCATATGGGGATTTCATGAGGCAGCAATCAGAACAAATCTCTTCTCCACATGGGAAAATTATCCTTTGAAGATGTCTCAAAACCTCCAGTTAGGAGAATCCTTCAGGGCCTGTGTGCCACTGCCCCATTACAAGGTCACCATGGACAGAAATCCACATTAGAACCCATCCGCAGGAAATTCCATTAAAACTCAGCTCCCTTGGTTGCTCCCCCAGAGCGAGCACACTGAACCTGTCTTGACTAGGAGACAATTGGAATGCGAGGCGGGCTGCCCAACCATCCATCCTTAGAGCTCTGCTCTGGCGTCGTTCCGTATGGGATGTCCTGGAGCCATCCAACAGGTCTCAAATGTCCAGCAGAAGGAATCCTTGAGTTTTGGAGCATCTCATAACTCCCAACCTGGGAAAATCTAGATGGCTTTGTGATGCCCCCCCCCCCATTTATGAAGGGGAAATCATGGACAGGAACTCCAACCTAAGACAACGTCTGATCTTCACCCTGAATTCAGATGCACGAGATCTCGATGCAGCTCTGCAGAGTGTGCTTTCCTTGCCCTCGCCCTGACACCTATGACTAGCTTGTGTTCTCAGACTTCCGTATCACACTCCTGGCCCCCAAGCCCTCACATTTGGAAATTCGGGACACAAAATGTAGCATTCTGCCTGCCTTCCAGAAGAAAAATTTTGACCTATGGAGTTTCTCACATAACCCGATAGAGGATAGACATACACGGCACTCAAATGTACCCAAATTAGATAGTCTAACCTGGCCACTAATACACTGTCTGATACAGAGTGAGCCCGGACCTCCTGACCAAAACCGAGACAGCTGACTGCACACTGAGAACATCACACCCACCATGGCCTTAGCTCGTTATCTCTTCCCTACCTAACTTTTCAGGCTTCAGAACTTAGCCCTTAACTCCAAGCCCTGACAAGGGTTGAATGTGATGCATAAATCAGAACTCCTCCTTAACCAAGGCAAGAAGCCTTGTGGTTGGCATGTTGTCCCACGATCAGTGTAGGAGAAACCAGCATTCACCCTGAGGCCCCGCCCATTCTTGAGTGCGACGAGGGCATAAACACGCATTGTGACACTCAGCGTGAGTCCTTTCCTCTACTAAGACCTCACAGTCGCTGGACCATTAGATGTCATAATGGGCTTGACATGTCCCTAGGCCCTAATTTTTAACCAGATTTCTGGTTGTCCAGTCGCCCCTCCCCAGGGCTTTACTCTGGAATCCCTCATTTGGTGGGACACCTGAGGTTAAAAAACAAAACAAAACAAAACAACAACAACAACAACAACAAAAAAAAAAAAAACGGACTTCTTCCATCCCAGAGAATGACCTCAAACTCTTTGGACAAGGCCAAACCCCAGATAATAAGAATCATCCATTTCCCATGAAGTCACCCGGAAATTTCACGACAATGAGTGACACGATATCCAGAGAAAAAAACTTGAGCAAGAGCCTCACACTCGCCCTTTTTTCATATCCTGAAGAGTTCTCCTCAAGATCTGTAGAACAGTCCTGCCATACCTATGACCCGAAACATAAGCCGAGTTTGTGTTTTCAGACAACTGTCTAAACAGCCCTGGCCTAAACACCCTACAGGTTCAGGCCCCTGGAGCCAACCTGAGGACAGTACTTGCCCTCTCCAAGAGAATTCTGTGTGCCCATTCCAATGGCCGCAACCCTACTAATAGGATAAACCTACAAAGTCCCTGAGGCCATTCCAATAGTGGTGGCTTACCAGGACAAACAGGGCAATCTGGGCCCATCTGAGCACCTACCAGCACTCAGACCCGTAGACTGATGTCCCCAGAGGTAAAAAGGAACGACCAGGCCCCTAGGCACCTATCGGATCCATTGCTTTGGCTTCCAGGCATCTCTCCTCAGAGGCCAGGATTTCAATAACAGCATATGGATGTTTCTTGACTCACCCATCAGAACAAAACTCATCTACACATGGGAAACTTGCACGATGGAGCTGTGTGAAAGCCTCTCTTTAGGAGAACCCTTCAGGGCCCCAGTGCTACCGCTTCAATCCAAGGTCTCCATAGACACAAAATCATATTAGGACACATCCACGGGAGAGTCCATTTCAACTCAGCCTCCTCGGTTGCTCCCCCAGATCCAGCAGATCTAACCTGTCTTGTTGCTTGGAGACAATTGGAATGCGAGGTGTGCTACCCAGCCATCCATCCTTAGAACATTGCTCGGAATTGTTGTCCTGGTGCCAACCAAAAGGTCTCAATTGTCCTGCAGAAGAATCTTTGCATTTGGGAGCTTCTCACAACTCTCATCGTGGGAAAACCCCCATGGCCTCGTGATCCAACCCCCCTTCTAGAAGGCGCCATCAGGGACAGAATGTCCAACCTGAGCGATCGTCTGATCCTCGCCCTGACTTCAGATGCACGACATCTCGATTCAGGTCTGGAGATTGTGCCTGCCACATCCTCACCCAGAATCCTATGCCTAGCTTGGGTTTTCAGACTTCCGTCGTCTGACTACTGACCCACAAGCCCTCCAGTTTGGCAATCCAGAACTACAATACAGCACTCTGCCTGCCCTAAGAAGAAAAACATTGCCCTCTGGGGCCACCCAGAAACCCCAAATGAGGATCAACCTGCACGCCATTCGGCTGTACCCCAAATATAAAGGCTGACCTGGGCACTAATGCCATTTCTGACACAGCCTGAGCCTGGACCTCCTGGCCCCACCCAGACAGATGGCCGCACAGTGAGCACATCGGACCCGCCATGGCCTTAGGTTGTCATCTCTTCTCAACCTCGGTTTTCAGGCTTCAGAACCTAGACCTTATCTCCAATGACGGCCTGGGTTTGAAAATGATGCAGAAATCAGAACTCTTTCCCCATGACAAGAAACCTTGTGGTTGGCATGTTGTCCAAGGTTCAGTGTAGTTGAAACCAGTGTGGCCCTTAATGCCCCGCCCATGCTTGCGGGCAACATTGGTCACAAACACACATTTTGACCCTCAGCCTGAGCCCAGTCCTCAGGTAAGGCCTCTCAGTGGCTGGATGGAGAGACAGCATATTGGGCTTGCCATGCCCCTAGGCCCCAATTTTTTACCATAGTTCGGGTTGTGTCTTCACTCTTCCCCAGGGCTCCTCTTTGGAATTCCTCTTTTGGTGTGACACCTGAGGTAACAAACCTGAAAGGAGTCCTCCCATCCCACAGATTGACGAAAAACAATTGGAATCGGGCCAATTCCACAGATAGCAAGATTCGTCCATGGCCATGAGGCCTCCCCAACGTTCCACGGCCATCGCTGATACAAAATCCAGAGACAAAATCCTGAGCACGCGCCTCAGACTCGCTCATTCTTCATATCCTGAAGAGTTCTTCAGATAAGAACCTACACGGCACTCGAAGGCACCCAAAATATATAGTCTAACCAGGGCACTAATGCACTGTCTGACAACCTGAACCCGGACCTCGTGACCAACACCCAGACAGCTGACCGCACACTGAGCACATAAGACCCGCCATGGCCTTAGGTCATCATCTCTTCCCTACCTCAGTTTTCAGGCTTCAGAACCTAGACCTTATCTCCAATCACTGCCCAGGGGTGACTCTAATGCAGAAATCAGAACTCTTCCTTACCCATGGCAAGAAACCTTGTGGTTGGCATATTGTCCAACGTTCAGTGTAGGAGAAACCAGCATCCAACCTGAGGCCCCTCCCATTCATGAGTGCGACAAGGGCATAAACACTCATTGTGACCCTCAGCGTGAGTCCTGTCCTCTAGTACGTCCTCTCAGTGGCTGGACCGTTAGATGTCATAATCGGAATGACATGTCCCAAGGCCGCAATTTTTAACCAGATTTCTGGTTGTCCAGTCGCCCCTCCCCAGGGCTCTACTCTGTAATCCCTCATTTAGTGGGACGCCTGAGGTATAAAAACAAAGCAAAACAAATCAACAACAACAGAACAACGGACTTCTTCCATCCCACAGAATGACCCCAAACTCTTTGGACGGGGCCAAACCCCCAGAGAGTAAGACTCGTCCATTTCCCATGAGCCTCACACTTGCCCTTTTTCATATCCCGAAGCGTTCTCCTCTTGGTCTGTAAATCAGTCCTGCCATACCTATGACCCGAAACATAAGCCGAGTATGTTTTTTCAGAAAACTGTCCAAACAGCCCTGGCCTACACACCCTACAGGCTCAGGCCCCTAGAGCCAAACCTGACGACTGTGCTTGCCCTCACCAAGGGAATTGTATGTGCCCATTCCAATGGCCACAACCCTACTAATAGGATAAACCTCCAAATTCCCTGAGGCCATCCCAATATTTGTGGCTTCCAAAGACAAACAGGGGCAATCTGGGCCCATCTGAGCACCTACCGGCACTCAGACCCGTAGACTGGTGTCCCCAGAGTTAAAAAGGAACGAACAGGTCCCTAGGCACCTATCGGATCCATTGCTTTGGTTTCCAGGCATCTCTCCTCAGAGGCCTGGATTTCAATAACAGCATATGGATGTTTCTTGACTCACCCATCAGAACAAAACTCATCTACACATGGGAAACTTGCACGATGGAGCTGTGTGAAAGCCTCTCTTTAGGAGAACCCATCAGGGCCCCAGTGCCACCGCTTCATTCCAAGGTCTCCATAGACACAAAATCATATTAGGAAACATCCACGGGAGAGTCCATTTCAACTCAGCCTCCTCGGTTGCTCCCCCAGATCCAGCAGATCTAACCTGTCTTGTTGCTTGGAGACAATTGGAATGCGAGGTGGGCTACCCAGCCATCCTTCCTTAGAACCTTGCTTGGAATCGTTGTCCTAGAGCCAACCAACAGGTCTAAATTGTCCTGCAGAAGAATCTTTGCAGTTGGGAGCTTCTCACAACTCCCATCGTGGGAAAAACCACATGGCCTCGTGATTCACCCCCCCTTCAAGAAGGGGCCATCAGGGACAGAATGTCCAACCTGAGCGATCGTCTGATCCTCGCCCTGACTTCAGATGCACGAAATCTCGATTCAGGTCTGGATATTGTGCCTGCCATATCCTCACCCAGAATCCTAGGCCTAGCTTGGGTTCTCAGACTTCCGTCGTCAGACTACTTACCCAGAAGTCCTCCAGTTTGGCAATCCAGACTACAAAGAAGCACTCTGCCTGCCCTCCAGAAGAAAAACATTGACCTCTGGTGCTACCCAGAAACCCCAAATGAGGATCAACCTGCACGCCATTCGGCTCTACCCTAAATATATAGGCTAACTGGGCACTAATGCCCTTTCTGACACAGCCTGAGCCTGGACATCCTGGCACCACCCACACAGCTTGCCGCACACTGAGCACATCGGACCCGCCATGGCCTTAGGTCGTCATCTCTTCTCAACCTCGGTTTTCAGGCTTCAGAACCTAGACCTTATCACCAATCCCGGCCCGGGTTTGAAAATGATGCAGAAATCAGAACTCTTTCACCATGGCAAGAAACCTTGGCTTGGCATGTTGTCCAACGTTCAGTGTAGTTGAAACCAGTGTAGCCCATGAGGCCCCGCCCATGCTTGCGGGCCACATTCGTCACAAACACACATTGTGACCCACAGCCTGAGCCCAGTCCTCAGGTAAGGCCTCTCAGTGGCTGGATGGAGAGACAGCATATTGGGCTTGCCATGCCTCTAGGCCCAAAATTTTTAACCGTAGTTTGGGTTGTGTCTTCACTCTTCCCCAGGGCTCTGCTTTGGAATTCCTCTTTTGGTGGGACACCTGAGGTAACAAACCTGAAAGGAGTCCTCCCATCCCACAGATTGACGAAAAACAATTGGGATCGGGCCAAATCCACAGAGAGCAAGATACGTCCATGGCCCATGAGGCCTCCCCAACACTCCACGGCCATCGCTGATACAAAATCCAGACACAGAAGCCTGAGCACGTGCCTCAGACTCGCTCATTCTTCATATCCTAAAGAGTTCTTCAGATAAGAACCTACACGGTACTCGAATGCACCCAAAATATATAGTCTAATCTGGGCACTAATGCACTGTCTGACAACCTGAGCCTGGACCTCGTGACCAACACCCAGACAGCTGACCGCACACAGAGCACATCAGACCCGCCATGGCCTTAGGTCATCATCTCTTCCCTACCTCAGTTTTCAGGCTTCAGAACCTAGACCTTATCATCAATCACTGCCCAGGGGGGACTGTGATGCAGAAATCAGAACTCATCCTTACCCATGGCAAGAAACCTTGTGGTTGGCATGTTGTCCGACATTCAGTTTAGGAGAAAGCAGCATTCACCTTAGGCCCCTCCCATTCTTGAGTGCGACGAGGGCATAAGCACGCAT